>NC_060185.1:29154373-29204373 GCF_021184085.1 Oncorhynchus gorbuscha
TGATTTATTTATCATTGATTTATTGAAAGACAAGTAAATACCTGCTGGATTAACCTCGGCTAGACAATGTCTGAAGAAGTGTAACCCCTAGCTGCGGCAGGAGCTCATTAATAAAAGCACTTCATAAAAACAGTACTGCACTTTATGGATCTTCCAAATAGGTTAATGAAAGAAACTCAGTGGTATTTCAGCCATTATGTTCTAGGGAAAAGGAAACCCTTTTTGCATTCTAAAAAGTATTTATTGTACCCAACATAGAACGCTTACTCAGTATCTTTGATTGAAATCAAATGTCTCAAGCATCCATTCAACACATTTCTATTTACTTCATGATGTAATTATGTGACAATGTTAGTCCCAAAAGAGCAATTCCAGCCAGCTTTGTGTTACTCGCTTAGATATTTCAGGGTTTGACAGGACAGGAGTGGGTTGTATGTGGACTTTGGAGGAGTGGGTATCTATCTCTTTAATGCAGGGATGTCAAACAAATTGTGCCCCGGGGGCCACATTCGGTCTTCAACGAGGTCTGGAGGGCAGCTTTGAAAATGGGTTATATTTCCTTGCCATCAAAATTGGCAAAATAATTTGTCCTCTATCTATTGATTTTGTAATTTTCGATGCTCCCTGACTGTCTTGCTTTCCTTTCGGTGATTATTAGCGAGCTGGTCAAGAAACTGTATGAATGTAAGTCCATTGTATAATTTCTACACACAAAGTATATTGAGTTTGTTTGAGTATGTTTGACCCCCCTGCTGTAATGTGTGCTGTCGTTGCATTGGTGAGTTACTGATTAAGTGATCGCTCCTGGACAGACTATACGCAAGACTCCAGTTAGTGAATGAGTTGTTATCCTGAAAGCATGTTTTAGGCTTTGCTCTCCTGCAGCGTGTCATATGATGACTCTTGATATCGCAAGGTGTATTATTGGTCATTTATGGAAATCTTAACATCTGAATCACAGTGGTTGGAAATGTTTCTGTTGTATAGAAATCACTTTCACAATCAAGCTAAATTATACTGAAAGATATGGTGAGTTTTCTTTTTTAAATATGTGATTATATTTCATATGTGAAATTGTGACTGAAATGCTTTGTTTCTTTTTTAAGTCTATGGACTTTTTGAGTTAGAAAATTGCTTGGATTTCTGTATTTATTTTAGTCGTTAAAATGGACCGTCTGAAATAATCGGAAAGAAACATGGTAACATACCATGGGTTCATCATGTTAGCATCTAGAATGTCTGCATAAAATGGGTGTAACCATTGTTATTCATTCCAATTGTTAACTTAAAGTAATCTCATTCTGCAATTCATGGCAATACCACAAAACATTACAACTAGATTATAAGTATGTAATTAGCTGTTATGCAGAATTGTAACATGTTATGTGTCATATGAGTAAACATCTTATGGTGGTGCTTATGAACTAGTCATAAGGGTATCGTTTAGTATACCATATTGTAACAGTATGCATAGACTTTATGGATGATAGCTCAAGATCAAGTGTTTAGCTTTTAGTTTTTAAAAACTCTATTACAGTGACCTGTCATAGAAAACACTGGATATTCAATCATATTATTCAACATTCCACTCAATCACCATTACTATCTAAACAATATAACCCATGACCTGTCATAGATCTGTTTTGTTTGTTTGTTTTTGTGTGCACTAACACATTTTTTTGCATTACCAAGTATGATTGTATGATTCTATTCTTGAGCTGTTCTTGCTCTAAAGCTGTCTTGACAGCGCCATTCTGTTGTCATCAACACTGCATACATTGTGTGCTTCACTGACTACATGAATTTAAATCTGCCTTGCTGTTACGATTAGAGCAGTAGCAAGGCGCTGTCCCACTCGTACTGGAATCTCTGGCTAACGCACAAAAGTAGTCCTGAACAAATGTATAGCAACGTTCTACAAGTGTGTCTTGGCATTATCTCACTGGTTTAGCTCAGTTCAAAAAGAAACCTAATGTATGTTTTTTGTCCTGTTTTGATCTGTAGAATGTATCTTAATTTGATTTATTCATGGTACAGTGCCTTGCGAAAGTATTCGGCGCCCCCTTGAACTTTGCGACCTTTGGCCACATTTCAGGCTTCAAACATCAAGATATAAAACTGTATTTTTTTGTGAAGAATCAACAACAAGTGGGACACAATCTTGAAGTGGAACGACATTATTGGATATTTCAAACTTTTTTAACAAATCAAAAACTGAAAAATTGGGCGTGCAAAATTATTCAGCCCCTTTACTTTCAGTGCAGCAAACTCTCTCCAGAAGTTCAGTGAGGATCTCTGAATGATCCAATGTTGACCTAAATGACTAATGATGATAAATACAATCCACCTGTGTGTAATCAAGTGTCCGTATAAATGCACCTGCACTGTGATAGTCTCAGAGGTCCGTTAAAAGCGCAGAGAGCATCATGAAGAACAAGGAACACACCAGGCAGGTCTGAGATACAGTTGTGAAGAAGTTTAAAGCCGGATTTGGATACAAAAAGATTTCCCAAGCTTTAAACATCCCAAGGAGCACTGTGCAAGCGATAATATTGAAATGGAAGGAGTATCAGACCACTGCAAATCTACCAAGACCTGGCCGTCCCTCTAAACTTTCAGCTCATACAAGGAGAAGACTGATCAGAGATGCAGCCAAGAGGCCCATGATCACTCTGGATGAACTGCAGAGATCTACAGCTGAGGTGGGAGACTCTGTCCATAGGACAACAATCAGTCGTATATTGCACAAATCTGGCCTTTATGGAAGAGTGGCAAGAAGAAAGCCATTTCTTAAAGATATCCTTAAGTGTCGTTTAAAGTTTGCCACAAGCCACCTGGGAGACACACCAAACATGTGGAAGAACGTGCTCTGGTCAGATGAAACCAAAATTTAACTTTTTGGCAACAATGCAAAACGTTATGTTTAGCGTAAAAGCAACACAGCTCATCACCCTGAACACACCATCCCCACTGTCAAACATGGTGGTGGCAGCATCATGGTTCGGCCTGCTTTTCTTCAGCGGGGACAGGGAAGATGGTTAAAATTGATGGGAAGATGGATGGAGGCAAATACAGGACCATTCTGGAAGAAAACCTGATGGAGTCTGCAAAAGACCTGAGACTGGGATGGAGATTTGTCTTCCAACAAGACAATGATCCAAAACATAAAGCAAAATCTACAATGGAATGGTTCAAAAATAAACATATCCAGGTGTTAGAATGGCCAAGTCAAAGTCCAGACCTGAATCCAATCGAGAATCTGTGGAAAGAACTGAAAACTGCTGTTCACAAATGCTCTCCATCCAACCTCACTGAGCTCGAGCTGTTTTGCAAGGAGGAATGATAAAAAAATTCAGTCTCTCGATGTGCAAAACTGATAGACATACCCCAAGCGACTTACAGCTGTAATCGCAGCAAAAGGTGGCGCTACAAAGTATTAACTTAAGGGGGCTGAATAATTTTGCACGCCCAATTTTTCAGTTTTTGATTTGTTAAAAAAGTTTGAAATATCAAATAAATGTCGTTCCACTTCATGATTGTGTCCCACTTGTTGTTGATTCTTCACAAAAAAATACAGTTTTATATCTTTATGTTTGAAGCCTGAAATGTGGCCAAAGGTCGCAAAGTTAAAGGGGGCCGAATACTGTCGCAAGGAACTGTATATACACTACCGTTAAAAGATGGAGTCACTTAGAAATGTCCTTGTTTTTTAAAGAAAATCTCATTTTTTGTCCATTAAAATAACATAAAATTGATCAGAAATACAGTGTAGACGTTGTTAATGTTGTAAATGACTATTGTAGTTGGAAACAGCTGATTTTTTATGGAATATCTACATAGGCATACAGAGGCCCATTATCAGCAAACATCACTCATGTTTTCCAATGGCACGTTGTGTTAGCTCCAAGTTTATAATTTTAAAAGGCTTATTTGATCATTAGAAAACCCTTTTGCAATTATGTTAGCACAGCTGAAAACTGTGGTGCTGATTAAAGAAGCAATAAAACTGTCCTTCTTTAGACTAGTTGGAGCATTTGTGGGTTTGATTACAGGCTCAAAATGGCCAGAAACAAAGAACTTTCTTCTGAAACTCATCAGTCTATTCTTGTTCTAAGAAATGGCTATTCCATGCGAGAAATTGCCAAGAAACTGAAGATCTCGTACAACGCTGTGTACTACTCCCTTCACAGAACAGCGCAAACTGGCTCTAACCAGAATAGAAAGAGTAGTGGGAGGCCCCGGTGCACAACTGAGCAAAAGGACAAGTACATTAAAGTGTCTAGTTTGAGAAACAGGCGCCTCGCAAGTCCTCAACTGGCAGATTCATTCAATAGCACCTACAAAACACCAGTCTCAACGTCAACAGTGAAGAGGCGACTCCGGGATCCTGGCCTTCTAGGCAGAGTTCCTCTGTCCAGGGTCTGCGTCCTTGTGCCCACTTAAATCTTTTATTTTATTGACTAGTCTGAGATATAGCTTTTTCTTTGCAACTCTGCCTAGAAGGCCAGCATCCTGGAGTCGCCTCTTCACTTTTGTCATTGAGATTGGTGTTTTCCGGGTACTATTTAATGATTCTGCTAACGAGACATTGGAATTAGCTAACGTTCCTTTGAAACACAGGAGTGGTTGCCGATAATGGGCCTCTGTACGCCTAGATATTCCATTAGAAATCTGCCGTTTCCAGCTACAATAGCCATTTACAACAATAACAATGTCTACACTGTATTTCTGATAGATTTATGTTATTTTAATGGACAACAAATGTGCTTTTCTTTCAAAAACAAGGACAACTTTTGAATGATAGTGTGTGTGTATATATATATATATATATATATATATACTGTGAGTATACGTTGTGTATATCTGCAGTGTACACACACTGACAAGAGAATAAAACCTGCGCTGTGCGTGGGTTTTGACTTGCCGAGAACTTTGCCTAATAGAAACTAAGATAAAATGGTTTTCTGGTAGATGTGAAGTAGAGATGGGAAGTATGAATAAAAAAGTATTGCACAAAAACATTCAAGATTTGTGAAGTTTACTCTTTTAAAATAGTTTTTCCTCTTGATGAAGCCAACAAGAACTACATCAACAACTGGACATGCAAGGCAAATAGGGGACCATTGGTGAGTGCAACATACAGTAGTTTAGGAATCTATCGTGATGAATAAGCTAGCTAGCTTCAGGGGTTCTTACTGTCTTGGTTGATACTTTAATATACATAGTATAGGTTGTTATGTGGACACCCCTTCAAAATAGTTTATTTGGCTATTTAAACCACACCCGTTGCTGACAGGTGTGTAAAATCGTGCACACCGCCATGCAATCTCCATAGACAAACATTAGCAGTAGAGTGGCCTTACTGAAGAGATCAGTGACTTTCAATGTGGCACTGTCAGGATGCCACCTTCCCAACAAGTCAGTTTGTCAAATTTCTGCCCTGCTAGAGCTGCCCCGGTCAACTGTATGTGCTGTTATTGTGAAGTGTAAACATCTAGGAGCAACCATGGCTCAGCCCCGAAGTGGTAGGCCACACAAGCTCACAGAACGGGACCACAGAGTGCTGAAGCGCGTAGCGTGTAAAAACGTCTGTCCTCGGTTGCAACACTCACTAGTGAGTTCCAAACTGCCTCTGGGAAGCAACTTCAGCAGAAGAACTGTTAGTCGGGAGCTTCATGAAATGGGTTTCCATGGCCCGAGCAGCCGCAAACAAGATCACCATTAGCAATGCCAAGCGTCGGCTGGAGTGGTGTAAAACTTGCCGCCATTGGACTCTGGAGGACTGGAAATGCGTTCTCTGGAGTGATGAATCTGGGTTTGTCGGATGCCAAGAGAACGCTACCTGTCCCAATGCATAGTGTCAACTGTAAAGTTTTGTGGAGGAGGAATAAAGGTCTGGGACTGTTTTTCATGGTTTTGGCTCCTTAGTTCTGGTGAAGTGAAATCTGAACGCTACAGCATACAGTGACATTCTAGATGATTCTGTGCTTCCAACTTTGTTGCAACAGTTAATGAACAGTTATTTGAACTAACGCTGCTCGGATCTCACGCAACCCATTCAGCCATGGCAGATTCTCTCGGTCTACACCCAGTATCTGCCCACGGGAGATATACAGTATTTAACCCTCAGGGTGCCCATGGTAATGCAATTATTATTTACACCACAAGATGGGGACATGGTTCAACTCCACACACAGTAGGATAGACGTGTTGTAGAATAATGGCAGGTGTACAAGCTTCCCACGCTGTAGTACTGGAGACATATTTACCAGACTAATATTAGCCTTTGTAGCATGTAAAATAAATATACCTCTAGCACTATAGCCTGGTCTGTTCCTGCTTCAGGCATTATTCTACAACAACACATCGGTATGCCCTCCCAGGTCACACATGGCTGCGCCCCTTCCCAGTCATGTGAAATCCATAGATTAGGGCCTAATGTATTTATTTTAATTGACTGATTTCCTTATATGAACTGTAACTCAGCAAATCATTGAAATTGTTGCATGTTGAGTTTATATTTTTGTTCAGTATAAAAATAAAAATAAAAAATAACTATTTAAAAATAACAATATTTGAATTAAACAAAATACATACAAAGAAATAACGACATGAACAAAGGGAAGTTATATTAAAATATATTTATTTATTAAAATAAATAGATTTTTATTTTTTTAATTAAGAAATAAATTGGAAAATCATCCAGATTTTCAATGGGTGATTGTTGACCAAGCAATAGGCACTCAAGGTGTTTTTGAGGCCGCCGCCCTGGTTGTCAAGGCTGGCCTGTCAGACAAATATTGCCCAACCAAAGCCCCTATTGGTCACTGAAGCAACTTTTTGGGTGTAACTTCTCATTCTGGCCCGAGAATAGAACCACATCTGTGGTTGGAACCACATCTGCATCTGAATGGAACCACATCTGCTTCTGAATGGAACCACATCTGCTTCTGAATGGAACCACATCTGCTTCGCAGCTACTCTTAATTTTTTTCTGATTTAGAATAAAACTATTGAATACATGATAGTTTCAAAAGATTGTCTAAATTATGAGGGATGCAGTGCAGTCCCTTTTTATAGTTCAATGGCTATGACGTCACAAGGGATTTGCATTGTTGGTTGTTGCATCAAGTGAATGTGATTACGTCATTGCAGAGGAAAGCTGTAAATAGCGGGTTCAGCCGCTCAATCTGTATAGTTTGAAATATCGTCTATCATCATATTACCAGGACGCAGACGCTCCTCTCTTGCTCACACAGTCCCCAGGAGGCTCAGACCCAGGACTGTGAGGGAAGGAGGGGTTAGACTGTGTGGGGGCAGAAGGAGGCATTAGGCTGTGTGGGGACAGAAGGAGGCATTAGACTGTGTGGGGACAGAAGGAGGCATTAGACTGTGTGGGGGCAGAAGGAGGCATTAGACTGTGTGGGGGCAGAAGGGGGCGTTAAGCTGTGTGGGAGCAGAAGGAGGCATTAGGCTGTGTGGGGGCAGAAGGAGGCGTTAGGCTGTGTGGGGGCAGAAGGAGGCGTTAGGCTGTGTGGGGGCAGAAGGAGGCGTTAGGCTGTGTGGGGGCAGAAGGAGGCGTTAGGCTGTGTGGGGACAGGAGGAGGCGTTAGGCTGTGTGGGGGCAGAAGGAGGCATTAGGTTGTGTGGGAGCAGAAGGAGGCATTAGGCTGTGTGGGGGCAGAAGGAGTTATTAGGCTGTGTGGTGGCAGAAGGAGGCATTAGGCTGTGTGGGGACAGAAGGAGGCATTAGGGTGTGTGGGGGCAGAAGGAGGCGTTAGGGTGTGTGGGGGCAGAAGGAGGCGTTAGGCTGTGTGGGGACAGGAGGAGGCGTTAGGCTGTGTGGGGGCAGAAGGAGGCATTAGGCTGTGTGGGGACAGAAGGAGGAATTAGGCTGTGTGGGGGCAGAAGGAGGCGTTAGGCTGTGTGGGGGCAGAAGGAGGCGTTAGGCTGTGTGGGGGCAGAAGGAGGCGTTAGGCTGTGTGGGGGCAGAAGGAGGCGTTAGGCTGTGTGGGGGCAGAAGGAGGCGTTAGGCTGTGTGGGGGCAGAAGGAGGCGTTAGGCTGTGTGGGGGCAGAAGGAGGCGTTAGGCTGTGTGGGGGCAGAAGGAGGCGTTAGGCTGTGTGGGGGCAGAAGGAGGCGTTAGGCTGTGTGGGGGCAGAAGGAGGCGTTAGGCTGTGTGGGGGCAGAAGGAGGCGTTAGGCTGTGTGGGGGCAGAAGGAGGGCGTTAGGCTGTGGGGGCAGAAGGAGCGTTAGGTTGTTAGGCTGTGTGGGGGCAGAAAGGAGGTTGTGGCGTTAGGCTGTGTGGGGGCAGAAGGGCGTTAGGCTGTGTGGGGGCAGAAGGAGGCGTTAGGCTGTGTGGGGGCAGAAGGGCGTTAGGGAGGCGTTAGGGCGTTAGGCTGTGTGGGGGCAGAAGGAGGCGTTAGGCTGTGTGGGGGCAGAAGGAGGCGTTAGGTTGTGTGGGGGCAGAAGGAGGCGTTAGGTTGTGTGTGGGGGCAGAAGGAGGCTGTTAGGTTGTGTGGGGGCAGAAGGAGGCGTTAGGCTGTGTGGGGGCAGAAGGAGGCGTTAGGTTGTGTGGGGGCAGAAGGAGGCGTTAGGCTGTTGTGTGGGGGCAGAAGGAGGCGTTAGGCTGTGTGGGGGCAGAAGGAGGCGTTAGGTTGTGTGGGGGCAGAAGGAGGCGTTAGGCTGTGTGGGGGCAGAAGGAGGCGTTAGGCTGTGTGGGGGCAGAAGGAGGTTGTGTGGGGGCAGAAGGGCTGTGTGGGGGCAGAAGGAGGCGTTAGGCTGTGTGGGGGCAGAAGGAGGCGTTAGGCTGTGTGGGGGCAGAAGGAGGCGTTCGGCTGTGTGGGGGCAGAAGGAGGCGTTAGGCTGTGTGGGGGCAGAAGGAGGCGTTAGGCTGTGTGGGGGCAGAAGGAGGCGTTAGGTTGTGTGGGGGCAGAAGGAGGCGTTAGGCTGTGTGGGGGCAGAAGGAGGCGTTAGGCTGTGTGGGGGCAGAAGGAGGCGTTAGGTTGTGTGGGATGGTCTGTTGGATGTTTAAGATTCAGACTCATTCTGATATGATGAATTGCTTACAAAGATCTGACTAAGCATTTACCAACGTTTAGGACATCTTTTTTTGTCTTTATTTTTGGTGCGGTCTGGACCGGCCTTGATTTCAACATCTAAGGATTTCAATTTTGGTCGGACCTGGGCCAAATCTGAATTAATAATAGATGTCTATGTTTGGTTAAGATTTTGTCAGATCTGGACCGGCATTGATTTCAACATTTACAGAAGTCCAGTCCGGACCGGCGTATATTTGGCCCAAACATGGACATCTATCAGATTTGATCTGGTCCAGACCGGCCTTGATTTGGCACAAACATACACGTCTATCATTGGTTCAGATTTGGTCTGGATCAGACCAAATCTGAACCAATTAAATGCATCTGGGGTGGCAGCGTAGCCTAGTGGTTAGAGCGTTGGACTAGTAACCGGAAGGTTGCGAGTTCAAACCCCCGAGCTGTCAAGGTACAAATCTGTCGTTCTGCCCCTGAACAGGCAGTTAACCCACTGTTCCCAGGCCGTCATTGAAAATAAGAATATGTTCTTAACTGACTTGCCTGGTTAAATAAAGGTAAAAAAAATAAAAAATAAAATCTACGTATGTTTCACAAGTTTGGACGGTACAGTACAGCACAACAGAGCTCAGTAGAATACAGCAGAATGCATTACGTTATACCAGTGGTTCCCAAACAGTGATGGGGCGTGAAGGGTCGGCAGGCATGGCACAGGGGTCCTAATCCAATTAAATAAATAATAATAATTTTATGGAACTCAGTCCGGCTTTCAAATTACTCTTGAAAGTTGTAATCGTAGAATGCACAAGGTGCAATTTCAAAATTGTGTAGTGCATCATCAGTTTTTCTCTTGTCATGTTAGTCATTGAATACCTTAGAAAGTTATCTATAACTTGTCAGAAACGTTTTTTAGCTAGGCTTTTCATCCCATAGAATTGGTTGTAATGTTTGAGGCACTCAACTATCACATGTATAGAATTGCAAGAAAATGAGCTTTAAAACATCAAAATGTTCTCTGCACCCCATGACAAAATGCGTACAATTACAGGAAATAAGCTTTCAGCCTGCAAAATGTTCTCTCTGCCAACAAGAGGGGTGGGAACCGTTTGTGTCATGAACAGTGCTTGTGCCCATAGAAATACATCTGGTGCGCAGGGGTGCATGGGATGTTCCCCAATGCTGGAAGGAGGGCCTGAGTGAAAAAAGTTTGGGAACCCCTGCATTACAGGGCAGTAAAAGTTTACTATACTGTACTGAATAAAATGCTACTGTCCTGTACCGTACTGTACTGTGATGTTAAAACTTGTGAAACAGCCTAGAAGTCTACGATTCCTTCAGTTTTGGATGTGGTCTGCAACGACCAAAAATGGTACTTGGGGGCTGGGCTCCTTAGAATGATATTCAGCATGCTTTGCAATTGCTTGGTTATACATTTGCATTTTGGTCAATCAGTAGATGCTCTTATCCAGAGTGACTTACAGTCAACTAAGGTAGATAAACAACAACATATAGGCTGACAGTCATAGCAATAAAATAAGTATTTGGTAACCATTATTGAGAATGTTATTCCAGTTGAAGTGGTCTGTTGGTTTATTCTTTAAATTTGGACGTCATTACTGCCAGATTTAAACCTTTTGAAAAATCCCCGACTGGGCTATATTTAACCAAAGCATAGATGTTTATAATGGGTTTAGATATGTAATTGGATCTGACAGGTGGGAGCAAAAATAAATACTCTGTTACAATTTTCAGTTGGCTCCTCTTTCCAATATTAAATGGCTTGAAAAAATATATTGTGATATAACGCTTACTTTATTGAGAATGTATGTGTAATTTCAATTTCGCCATAGAATAAATGACCAAAAAAACGTATTGGCAAAGTCATTTTGTATTTTCAACATCTGGAAAATATGTATTTTCGATGTCTTTTCATCTTTCATTCAGCACCTAAAATGCACCGTTGATGTCAACGTCTAGAAAATAATTCAGAAATATATGTTTTACTTCATTTTGCTTTCTGGGATATGCCCAAAGAAACCGTTGATAATAACGGTTAATGGCCTCTCCATATATCTTGACCTTGTTATTTATCGTCATATTTAATTCAATATGTCCCAGTAACGCATGCCATCGACAGGATAACCAGATATCCAGCCAGCCTCAACCCACAATATTCGAGTGTGCATGGCTGGTGTAGATGTGTAGTGCTTAAAAGTAGGTGAGAACATACATAGGGAATGGGCTATAGCCAACCCATCAAGACACGGCATTTTTTCATCCCATGACAGTTGAGACATGATTGCAAGAGGTGGATGCCGTCCCGGTTTTAATCATCACTGTTATATAAGAGCCAATAGGGTGTGAAGAAGGGCGGAGCACACCATTCTACGTCTGGCAGCTGCGAAATAGAAAAGGTTTAGCCCACAGTCACCTTGCTGCAAATAGGCAACCATCACTATAGCCGAATGCGAAGAAAACAGAATGGGATATCAACATGTGCGTTGAAGAACACAATTGGATGCAACACCGGGCTTAAAAAAACATGTAAGATACGGAGTGGAGTTAAAACCTTTCTGTAAAATAAATATTGAAAGTAATTCAGGTTTTTCTATCAAACCATTGGAAGAGGTTTTGGAACCATGTATCATGCCTTTGATTTCCCAATGACTGCGGAGCGCAGTCGGGATAAGGAGCGCCTGGAGGCCAGTCTGGCCGGACTCGGTGAGCTGGAGCTCAGCAAGCAGAGGCAGGAGTGCCTGGTCCTCGGTGCTCTGGCTCTGGGGGAGCCCATGCTCGAAGATTCCATAAGGAACGAGCTATCGGGTTTCAGCAGCTGGGGGCAAGAAAACTTGACATTGAGACGTCAGCTGGTAAGAAGTTAGAGAGATGGAGGTAGTTTGAACATTGTTGCTTTTTTTGTGGCAAATAGGTACGCAAATATACTTCGTGGAAACATCGTTGTAGTGCGCAGAATGGTTATTTGCCCAGGGTGGTCGGTCGCCACCGCGATTAACCCCCACCACCAATGCTTTGTCGACTACCGGTTAAAAAAAGTAGTATTTTATATAGGCTATGTAGCGTATTACATAGCCTATATAAAATACGACTTGTTTTTTGCCGTTAGTGGACAATGCATTGGTGGTGTGCGACTATTGTTCAGCGACGACACTTATCTGCAAGTTACTTAACTTGATTAATGGTATACCCATCTGAAAGGATCTAATCGTTCCCATCCTTCGGGCGCAGATTTATACCTTGGAGCAACGAAATGGGGGGTGGAGCGGTCCACCGTTTAATTACCCATTGTTCCCTGCATGGCCCTACATGTATGTGGTATTTTACTTAGCAAGTGTTTATACCAATTAATTCGTTGACTTTTCTTTTTCAAATTTGTCTATAACGGGAGATGATGGACTATATGAACAGTTACATTTCTATTAAATCAATGTTGACAGGCCTATGTCTTTATGTGATATTAATAGCATAGCATCATATATAATGTACATATAAGTTGTGAGGCACGTTTCTTTCGCATGTGGAGATTTTCGACGTCCTTATGGGAATTAACCTATGATTATGCTGACAGAAATGGGCGTTATCCGTGTCCCACCACTCAAATGAGTAGGCTATCACCACGCGTATAGAGAATCCGGCCATCGAACCAATGTCATCCCAAATAATAATAAAAATATCTCTAGCTATCCATGACGGCAACTATTACACACGCATAGCATTAGCCTATTATAGAGCTAATGGGCATCTGTAAAAACTAAAACATCTTCAAATAATACATATTTTCTTTGGAATGAATGGGATGTCACAATTTTCTCCTTTTGCCCCCAACTTTCTCCCTCTATCCTCTAAAATACACGCAGGTTTAGTAGCCTTCAGACTACACTACACCCTCGACTCGCACACGTCCCACTGTCTTCAATAGAAAGCTCATATAAAAGAGGGTGAAAGCAATTAAATCAGCCACCTTCCTCTCCTCCAGCCTCCCCCCGCGTTCCTCTCCTCGGCCGCGGCCCAAACAATGGGCGCATATGGAGCAGAATACTAATGAACCCAAGGGGCATCGGTGCGCAGACAGGGGAATCATGCAGCAACTTTAAAAACACAACTGAAACAGATCACCAATGAGATGTCAACGTAGAGCAAACTGTCTCTGCTTCGAATGGGATGGTAAAGACTATTTCTTAGACTGTGCGTGGAGTGACTGAGTACCCCTAAATTCTGCATATTTTCTCACAATGTGCAGTGCGCATTTCATCAAGTCATTCTGGTCGGTCCATTAGAGGGATCTGTCATTTGGATCGATGGATATTAAATACATTGTCTATCCAAGCATGCAAGTAATTACACAGAAAATTCCTTGGGGAGTATTGGTTGGAGAATAATCTGACATCAAGGTCTAATTGAACCACCTCTATTCAGCTCATCTACCCAACCCAAACATCACTTCTCCATGTTCACCACTGGACCCAATCTCATATTGCATGTAGAGAGTCAATGTTGTGTGGAGGCTTTAAGACAGGTTCATGCAGAAGCAACTGACCCATGCTGCCCTCTCCTGGGGATGGGGGGACAGTTCCCTTGGCAGGGGCTCTGGCCCCAGGGCCGCCTGTCCTGTTTATAATGACCCAGTGTGAAGTTGCTGACAGCCATGCCATGCCAGACAGCAGCTGGTAAAGCACAAGACATTGACCCCACTCTGAGACACCCTGCTGTGTGTGTTTGAAGATCTCAATCATTAGCTAGCCTTTGTGTGTGTTCATATTCACTGAATGGGCATTTGTGTGTGTATGTGTGCTTCTGTGTCTCTATTGATGTATGTGCTTGGCCTCCGTTTGTGGTGATTTTGGCATGTCTATGACGTCCTGTGCCCATGTGTCTTCCATTGAGGGCAACATCATTTGTGAGACTACCCCTCTCAGCGGTGAGTGACTGATGTCTGGGTGGGTGAGAGCTGCCTGGGCCTGGGGCTTTGTTCTCGTAACATCCCCCTTCTTCATTAGCCTAGCTTCCCCCTGAGCTGGAGGCTCTTAGCAGATGTGTCACCTGAGCACTGACTGACTGATTGGGAAGTCAAGCTGGATAGAGTCCATTCAGAGCCAGTTGTCCCTGCTGAGGAGGCAGGCCACTGAGGCCAGAGTGTGCAGCCTGCATGCCCCATTCACGCCTGTTATGTAAACATGGTGTGTGTGCATGCATGTGTGTGTGCACGTATGTGTGTCTGTGTGTGAACGGTGGCTTAGTCAAGCGGTGGAGTAGTGGGGGCCAGGGTGGTATTGTATAGCAGTAGTTTCCGGCCTCCCGCCGTCCTCTCCCTTTGGTGCCAGTCACAACATTGCTTTAATTATAGTGGGGCTGTGTTCCTGATTCCATGGCTCCCCGGCTCTCTGCCTCAAAGCTGCCTGGCTGCTCCCCTTCCCATCCCCCTCTCTAACGGAGAGAGCACAGGAGGCAGTCAAATAGTAATGATGACAGGCAGTGTGCGATATGAGATCTGGGAGCCAGGAGGCGTCAATTAATAATGCAGCAGAATCAAAGTTATTGCATGAAAGGGAGCCCGCTTGAGATCCCTCCAGAGCTACACACTCTGGAAGTCAGCAGTATGGTGACTGTATGTTTGTTAGTGTGTCCTCAAAGCTTTGTTTGTGTTTTGTGTCATTACGTTTTAATAAGCCAGCCTTTCACAGTGTCTGCTAGTTCTATCCGTGTGAGGATAGCTTGGCAGAGGACCTAGGCCTAATGATCCATTTTGTGAAAGTGTGTCACGGATAAATTGATTTCCAATACACCGTTTTCCTCTCTCTTTTCCTCTCTCTCTTTCCTTCCTTCCTCGTATTATTTATTTTGTTCGGACTCAGGTAGATATAAAAACCTAGAGATCTCTTCCACTCTCCTATTAGGAACCACCATAATACAATGGTTTTGTATTTGATATTAGTTTAGTGGCAGAAAACATCTCTCCAAAAGGTTTTATTGCATAATGAATGCTTAGGCGGACAGCCTGGCTTGGGTCTTTTGCCTGTTCATAAACACAGCGCCGCTATCAAACTGATCTATTCTAATCTGTCTGAGACAAAGCACCCAGAATCTCAGCAATTATTCCAGCGCTGCTGAGTGACCAAAAAAACAGCCATCCTGATGACCAGATATGGTGCTGCTTGTTGTTTTTTTACTCCGTGTCAATATGAATAGGAAAGTTGAGATCTACAGTATGTGGAGTGTTTTTATACTCTCTAGCTCATTATGTTAGCTTTCATTGGTATGATGCTGGTTTGGCTCATGTGACAGTTGGCTCCTTGTAATGCCAAAATGACAGGCTGTATTTTTCATTCATCTGTCACTGCACGCTCCACATACTGTATGCTCATTTAATTCAAGGAAGAATTTCCCCTCCCCGCCACACTGCTGAAACCTTGGTAACTTTCAATGAATAATTTGCATCCCAGCAGTGTACAGCTACATCCTTTTTTAAGTAAGCCCCCCCCCCCACACACACACACACTCAGAAACACTCAGACACACTACACACACACACACACACACAATCAGACACACACACACACACACACACACACACACACACACACACTCTACAGTGAAGTGTCTCCTGTCAGTTGTCTAACAGCCTCTCCATCCCCAAGACTCTGTAATGTAGAGTGTCACATCATTTTGCTGACATCTGTTAATTACATAATTTAATGTGGCAAAAGTCAGAACAGGCAAAATGAAGTGTGTGTGCGTGTGCGTGCTGGGGAGGCCATGCATAGTGTGTGTTGACTGTGAGTACTCAGATGACCTGAAATTGCCTGGCTGATTAAACAACCCCCTGGTGTATGAGATGTGTGTGTCCTGCTGCACGTGCATCCACAAAAATAACATCTCGACACAGTTCCCACTACAGTGAATTATTCATGTTCCAGCTGGCTGCATCCTCAGGTATCTTACATAACTGGGATTGGGCTATAGTAGCATGCATGCAGCCACGCACACTGATGTGTATAGGCCTATACCACGACCACTATCCAAACGTGTGAATAAAACATTCTGTATACCGTTATTTGTTTAAGGTTAATGGTGTGTTTTGGTCATCCAGGTAAATGTATGAAAAATGACTACACTTGGTCATAATTCACATTGACTTATAAATATGTATGTCTAGTGTATGTGTTATCATGCCAGCGTGTTGGTCTGTTTCAGAGGGCGCTCCAGAGCTCCCCCTGGGGGCTAATGCTGGCACTGGAACAGCAGTTTTGTGAGCTGAGAGTGGACACAGATGATGTCACCTATGAGGGGACCCAAGGTGACACGATGGACAGTCGGCCCAGCTCAGGTACTCCTCATGCAACCTGGAGGCAAAAGAAATGCACACCTGTTTAGGCAAGGTGCTGGCTAGCAGAGTAGAATATTTGAAAAAGGACAGGAGAGGCGCACACTCTTAAGAGCTCAGATGCAATCATTTCATAACCTAATAACTAATGTTTCGACAGACAAGCTGTCTTCATCAGGGTACAATTAAGCATTAGAGCCCGACGAGGTGTGGCACAGTTCTTAGCCACTCATCCATATACAGTGGGGAGAACAAGTATTTGATGCACTGACGAAAAGCAGAACTTAATATTTGGTACATAAACCTTTGTTTGCAATTACAGAGATCATACGTTTCCTGTAGTTCTTGACCAGGTTTGCACACACTGCAGCAGGGATTTTGGCCCACTCCTCCATACAGACCTTCTCCAGATCCTTCAGGTTTCGGGGCTGTCGCTGGGCAATACGGACCTTCAGCTCCCTCCAAAGATTTTCTATTGGATTCAGGTCTGGAGACTGGCTAGGCCACTCCAGGACCTTGAGATGCTTCTTACGGAGCCACTCCTTAGTTGCCCTGGCTGTGTGTTTCGGGTCGTTGTCATGCTGGAAGACCCAGCCGCGATCCATCTTCAATGCTCTTACTGAGGGAAGGAGGTTGTTGGCCAAGATCTCGTGATACATGGCCCCATCCATCCTCCCCTCAATACAGTACAATCGTCCTGTCCCCTTTGCAGAAAAGCATCCCCAAATAATTATGTTTCCACCTCCATGCTTCACGGTTGGGATGGTGTTCTTGGGGTTGTACTCATCCTTCTTCTTCCTCCAAACATGGCGAGTGGAGTTTAGACCAAAAAGCTCTATTTGTCTCATCAGACCACATGATCTTCTCCCATTCCGCCTCTGGATCATCCAGATGGTCATTGGCAAACCTTAGACGGGCCTGGACATGCGCTGGCTTGAGCAGGGGGACCTTGCGTGCACTGCAGGATTTTAATCCATGACGGCGTAGTGTGTTACTAATGGTTTTCTTTGAGACTGTGGTCCCAGCTCTCTTGAGGTCATTGACCAAGTCCTGCCATGTAGTTCTGAGCTGATCCCTCACCTTCCTCACGATCATTGATGCCCCACGAGGTGAGATCTTGCATGGAGCCCCAGACCGAGGGTGATTGACCGTCATATTGAACTTCAATTTTCTAATAATTGCGCCAACAGTTGTTGCCTTCTCACCAAGCTGCTTGCCTATTGTCCTGTAGCCCATCCCAGCCTTGTGCAGGTCTACAATTTTATCCCTGATGTCCTTACACAGCTCTCTGGTCTTGGCCATTGTGGAGAGGTTGGAGTCTGTTTGATTGAGTGTGTGGACCGGTGTCTTTTATACAGGTGACGAGTTCAAACAGGTGCTGTTAATACAGGTAATGAGTGGAGAACAGGAGGGCTTCTTAAAGAAAAACTAACAGGACTGTGAGAGCCGGAATTCTTACTGGTTGGTAGGTGATCAAACACTTATGTCATGCAATAAAATGCAAATTAATTACTTTAAAATCATACAATGTGATTTTCTGGATTTTTGTTTTAGATTCCGTCTCTCACAGTTGAAGTGTACCTATGATTAAAAATTACAGACCTCTACATGCTTAGTAAGTAGGAAAACCTGCAAAATTGTCAGTGTATCAAATACTTGTTCTCCCCACTGTATATATATGTACATATTCTCATTCACCCCTTTAGGTTTGTGTGTATTAGGTGGTTGTTGGGGAATTGTTCGATTACTTGTTAGATATTACTGCACTGTCGGAATTAGAAGCACTAGCTGTTCGCTACATTCGCATTAACATCTGCTAACCATGTGCATGTGACCAATACAATTTGATTTGATATGGTTGGTAAATTGATTGATTTGGTATATTGGCCATATACAGTATCACAAACTCTTGAGGTGCCTTATTGCTATTATACACTGGTAACCAACGTAATTGGAGCAGTAAAAATTAATTCTGTCATACCTGTGGTATATGATCTGATATACCACGGCTGGCTGTCAGCCAATCAACATTCACTGCTCAAACCACCCAGTTTATAATGACAAACACAGTGGGTCACTAGTTTATATAGTTTCAAAGGATACACACAGGTGTGTGTAATTATGCTAGGATATGCATATAATTGGTAGATTTGGATAGAAAACACTCCAACGTTTTCAAAGTTGTTAAAATAATGTCTGTGAGTATAGCAGAACTGATAGGGCAGAAGACCTGAGAAAACATATTTTCATGTGGCTGTTTTTCAACTCAATGCCTAAAGAGAATCCAATGGGTTAGGAATCAGATTGCATTCCTATGGCTTCCACTAGATGTCAACAGTCTTTAGACATGGTTTCAGGCTTTTAATTTAAAAAATGACGAGTAAAAAGCCAATTTGGTCAGAGGACAGAGGAAGTATGCAGACCTGATTTGTGCGCCGTTTGCTATTTTTCCTTTCTATTGAAAACGGGATTGTTCGTTTTAAATATTATTGATTGTAAAGACAATAAACAACCTGAGGATTAATTATAAACATCGTTTGACATGTTTCAACAAACTTTACTGGTACTTTTAGTATGTATTCGTCTGCCTGTTGTGACCGCCTTGGAGCCATTGGATTACTGAACAAAACACGCCAACACAACTGAGTTTTTGGGACATAAAGAGGGACTTTATTGAACAAATCAAACATTTACTGTGTAACTATGAGTCTTGTGATTGAGACCATATGAAGATCATCAAAAGTATGCGATACATTTTATTGCTATTTCTGACTTTAGTGACTCAAGTCTGTTAAATGTTTGTATGCTTTTTTACACGGGGCGCTGTCCTCAGATAATTGCATGGTATGCTTTCACCGTAAAGCCTTTTTGAAATCTGACACAGCGGCTGGATTAACAAGAAGTTAATATTTAAGCCGATGTATAACACTTGTATATTTTGTGAATGCTTATTATGTGTATTTCTGTATTTTGAGGGTTTAACCACAATATTCGTTGTATTATTTGTTCTGTCTTTTCAGGAGGATTACAATTAAATTGCAACCAACTTTCTAAGGCTTGTTTTTTTTTAAACTATATTTTGGGGATTATTTGGTTTTCAAATAACCCGAAAGTGAGCAGTTGTAATCTGAATAAAGGGAAAAAGATCATTCTTGAACATGGGGTGAGACATTCTTAATTGTTTACTAGAGAACCATTTCAGATTTAAGTATAAATTTGGGATGACTGATGCCTTTAGTGAGAGGTCTAATGCTTTAATATTTAATCATGTCTGCCCTCCGAATTCATGTTCGTTATATAAATAGGCCCTTTTAATTTTTGTCTGGTTTGCCGTTCCAAATAAAATGGAATATCTTTTGTTCATATAATTTAAAAAGCAGGTCACTGGGTGTAGGCTAAACCATAAGCAAATATGTGATATGATTAAAGAGTTAATCAGGGTTCTTTTTCCACAAATAGACAGGTATTTTCCTTTCCATGGTAGCAATATATAATCTATTTTTGCTAACTTTCTATAAAAATATATTGGAGTGAGATCATTTCTTTCTTTCAGGATTTGTATATCGAGTACGTCCACATCTCCGTCAGACCTTTCTATTGGGAAACTACACAGTAATGTAAAAATTGCGTTTTTTTGTCATCCAATACGTAATATAGTACACTAATTATAATTTGGTTTTAATCCAGAGAGGTTAGCAAAAGTATCTAGAGCCTCTATGAGGGAATCTAATTGTGGTTTTAAAAGAACCTGAATCATCAGCGTACAATGACACCTTCGATTTTAAGCCATGGATTTCTAATTCCTTAATATTATTGTTGGATCTAATTTTAACAGCTAACATTTCGATGGTAATAATAAACAGATATGCCGATAGTGGACAACCTTATTTTACTCCTCTTGACAGTTTAAAACTTTCTAAGATGTAGCCATTATTTACCATTTTACACCTAGGGTTACTATACATAACTTTAACCCATTTTATAAGAGATTCTCCAAAATTTAAATATTCTAGGCATTTATATATAAACTCCAGTCATGCTTTATCAAAAGCCTTTTCAAAATCAGCTATGAAAACACTGAAGTGTAAGAGGCCTCCAATTCTTTTAATAGACTGGATCTTTATATACAGTGGGGCAAAAAAGTGTTTAGTCAGCCACCAATTGTGCAAGTTCTTACACTTAAAAAGATGAGAGGCCTGTCATTTTCATCATAGGTACACTTCAACTATGACAGTCAAAATGAGAAAGAAAATCCGGAAAATTTAAGGAATTTATTTGCAAATTATGGTGGAAAATAAGTATTTGGTCAATAACAAAAGTTTATCTCAATACTTTGTTATATACCCTTTGTTGGCAATGACAGAGGTCGAATGTTTTCTGTAAGTCATCACAAGGTTAGCACACACTGTTTCTGGTAATTTGGCCCATTCCTCCATGCAGATCTCCTCTAGAGCAGTGATGTTTTGGGACTGTTGCTGGGCAACACGGACTTTCAACTCCCTCCAAAGATTTTCTATGGGGTTGCGATCTGGAGACTGGCTAGACCACTCCAGGACCTTGAAATGCTTCTTATGAAGCCACTCCTTCATTGCCCGGGCGGTGTGTTTGGGATCATTGTCATGCTTAAAGACCCAGCCACGTTTCATCTTCAATGCCCTTGCTGAAGGAAGGAGGTTTTCACTCAAAATCTCACGATACATGGCCCCATTCATTCTTTCCTTTACACGGATCAGTCGTCCTGGTCCCTTTGCAGAAAAACAGCCGCAAAGCATGATGTTTCCACCTCCATGCTTCGCAGTAGGTATGGTGTTCTTTGGCTGCAACTCAGCATTCTTTGTCCTCCAAACACGACAAATTGATTTTTACCAAAAAGTTATATTTTGGTTTCTGACCATATGACATTCTCACAATCTTCTTCAGACGGGCCTGGACATGTACTGGCTTAAGCAGGGGGACACGTCTGGCACTGCAGGATTTGAGTCCCTGGCGGCGTAGTGTGTTACTGATGGTAGGCTTTGTTACTTTGGTCCCAGCTCTCTGCAGGTCATTCACTAGGTCCCCCCCATGTGGTTCTGGGATTTTTGGTCACCGTTCTTGTGATCATTTTGACCCCACGGGGTGAGATCTTGCATGGAGCCCCAGATCGAGGGAGATTATCAGTGGTCTTTTATGTCTTCCATTTCCTAATAATTGCTCCCACAGTTGATTTCTTCAAAGCAAGCTGCTTACCTATTGCAGATTCAGTCTTCCCAGCCTGGTGCAGCTCTACACTTTTTTTGTTTCGGGTGTCCTTTGACAGCTCTTTGGTCTTGGCCATAGTGGAGTTTGGAGTGTGACTGTTTTAGGTTGTGGACAGGTGTCTTTTATACTGATAACAAGTTCAAACAGGTGCCATTAATACAGGTAACGAGTGGAGGACAGAGGAGCCTCTTAAAGAAGAAGTTACAGGTCTGTGAGAGCCAGAAATCTTTCTTGTTTGTAGGTGACCAAATACTTATTTTCCACCATCATTTGCAAATAAATTCATTAAAAATCATACAATGTGATTTTCTGGATTTTTTCCTTCTCATTTCGTCTGTCATAGTTGAAGTGTACCTATGATGAAAATGACAGGCGTCTCTCATCTTTTTAAGTGAGAGAACATGCACAATTGGTGGCTGACTAAATAAATAAAAATCACACTGTATACCACTTGGATCCTGTTTCAGTAATAATCAAATCAGACCTTCTTGTTGTGTGTCCGATAATCTACTGTTTATATAGGAGTGGTTATAAAATGCTAATAATGGTCCTCTGAGTATATCAAAAAAAAGTTTGATATACTTCCACTGGTATGCCATCCAGCCCTGGAGTTTTCACAGCCTTAAAGCAGTGGTTCTTAACCTTGTTGGAGGTACTGAACCCCACCAGTTTCATATGCGCATTCACCGAACCCTTCTTAATTGGGAAAAATAAAATATGATTTTTTCAAATTCAAAACATGGGTATATATTTTACTGGTGCACAAAATGAACCGTGCATCAACATCACTGTGTTCAAAGAACAAAATCATCAAAACATGATTGTCACACAAAAACAAAAACATAATAATGAATATTTACTGCAAATCAGTGTGACTTCTGCTGTTGCCTTTCAGAGACCAGTTCAGAAATGCGCGGCTTCACCTTGGCAAGTGCCACTCTCATGTCATTTTCGCAACAAAGTTTGTTACTTTTCTTCATTTTATGTCCAGCATCCTCAAAGGATTGCTCGCAAAGATATGTTGTAACAAACGGTATGAAAATCTCCAGAGCTTTCTTAGCAATAACAGGGTACGTTACCATTTGTTGACACCAAAACGTTCAAAGCTTTGTTGTTCTGTAGAGTTGCTGTTGAACCGGGCTCTGCTGAATTTCAATGATTTCATCGAGGTAATCATCATTGACATCTGTTGTCTCAACACTAAACGTGAACGGCTGTCTCACCCATGCTGGATATGACTCTCTTGTAGGGAAGTATCCGTCGAGAGACTTTGCAAGGTCATCTAAGTGCGTGGCTATTGCTTGCTTCAGTTCCGCGGGTACAGAAATGTCTCAGATTCCAGATACATCTTCGATCTTACTTACACAGTCGTCCAGCAGGGGAAAGTTCATTCTCTGTTCGTCGTTTCCATAATGGTAGCTTTTTTCCTCCGCTTCGATGATGTTGACTCCACCGCCCTGCATCTTTTGATTGAGAGCTGCGAAGATATCAGCCATGTACGCTAAAATGAGAATGAACTGCATTCTGCAATCTGCATGACAATGTTGGTGCTCTTGCAAAAACAGGGCTAATTACACACGCACGGCAAAAACACGACGCAGCATCTGTCCCCGGGATAACCACCGAACGTTAGAATGGTACAGAAGTACCTCGAATTCAGAGCCCATTTCTTTACACAGCTCACTGAAGATGCGGTGCCTCAGAGCACTAGTTCGCACATAGTTCACGCATTCCACTACAATTTTTAATACTTCTGCCAGTTTTGGAGGCAAAGTTTTTGTTGCCAACGCATGCCTGTGCAGAATACAATGCGTAACAATGATGTGTGGTGCATCGGCTTTCACTAGCGCACCAAAACCAGACTTTCTTCCCAGCATGACTGGAGCTCCGTCCGAACAAACTGCAGAAACCATATCCCACGAAAGATTGTTGTCTTTGAAGAAGTCATCCACAAGTTTCTTCACATCGGCTGCCTTAGTTGTTGTTGTAAGAGGCTTACAAAATAAAAAATCTTCCTTTATCACGTCGTCTTTCACATAGCGCACGAATACAGCAAGCTGGCTTAGATTGGAAACGTCTGTGGTCTCGTCGAGTTGAAGCCTGAATTTTGCCGGGCTTGAAATCAGATCTGCAACTACTTGAGCCAAGATGTCTTTGCTCATGTCCTCTATTCTGTCGCTGATGGTGTCATTTGAAAGAGGAATTTGGGATAACTTAACTTCAGCCTCTTTTCCCAGCATGATATTCGCCATCTTCAACACAGCTGGTTTTATGAGTGTTTCACCAATGGTGTGTGGTTTGCCCTGCTTTGCAATCAGGTAAGCAACTTCGTACGATGCTGTGAGGATCAGTTTGTTGATGGGTACAAAGCAGAGAACAGGCAGAGTAGCCTTTTCATCGAATCTGGCTCTCTTCACCTTGAATTCAGCGAGCGTTGTGTTCTTATATTTCCATCTCCATGCAGCTTAAGGAAGTGTTCTCTTAGTTTTGCCGGTGCTAGACTAGAATTACTCAACTTGGCATTGCAAATCATGCAGTTAGGACGCTGACTCCCATCACGTTCTGTTATACATGTGAATCCATATTGTACATATTCGTCCGACCACTTTCTTTTTTTGCTCGACATAGTAAGTATGAAGGAAGTATGAAGGGATTAAAATATTAAGAAAGAAATCACAAGACGTACCATCACGACAGTCACAAGTCGACTACTTAGCGCACCAAATTCCATGCAGCACAGATAGGCCAAGCGATGTAGCGTGATCACCTGCAGCCAATGATGGCCAAGCGGGGCGTGTCATCACGAATCATATGAGTCCGATGTGTGTCTTGACCTCCGCCGAACCCCTGAGACTGACTCACCAAACCCCTGGGGTTCGATCAAACCCAGGTTAAGAACCACTGCCTTGAAGGCTTTAATTGAATCAAGAGATTCCTCCTCTGTAATTTCATTTTTCTGTACAGCTGTTAATTTTACATTATTAATAGAAAAAAAATCCATACAATTAGCTTCGGTTAGTGGAGACGGAGGAGACTGAAACAAAAACATATTCTTAAAGTACTTTACTTCCTCTTTCAAAATATCATTCAGTGAATCATGCGTGATTCCATCATTTTTAACATGTATCAATAGAAAAATGTTGGTAGCATTTCTATGTTGAAGATTGAAAAATAATTTGGTGACCCGCAGTGTTTGTAATTATACCAGTCACGCTCTGATCTGTTTCACCTGTTCTTGTGATTGTCTCCACCCCCTCCAGGTGTCACTTATTTTTCCCAGTGTATTTATCCCTGTGTTTCCTGTCTCTCTGTGCCAGTTCGTCTTGTATGTTAATCAAGTCAACCAGCGTGTTTTCCCATACTCCTTTTGCCATTCTCTTTTTGATAGTCTTCCCGGTGTGGCCCCTGCCTGACTCTGGACTACTTTCCTACCTGCCTGATCATCCTGCGTGCCCTGACCTTGATTCTGCCTGTCCTTTTGGACTCTGAACTGGTTTTGACACTTTTTCCTGTCCACAACCATTCTCTTGTCTTGCCCTATTGGATTAACAAATATTGTAAGACTCCAACCATCTGCCTCCTATGTCTGCATCTGGGTCTTGCCTTGTGTCATGATAATACCCTGATGAAGACAGCTTGTCTGTCGAAACGTTGGTTATTAGGTTATTAAATTATTACATCCAAGCTCCTAGAGTGTGAAGCTCTCCTTTTATTTTTCAACTTCTTAATGTACCACCTGTCAATGTCTGACCTCAGAACTTTAACCCCTGAACCACATCAGAGGGGCATGGGGTACTTCTATTTTTCTTAATGTAGTAATACAATTTTTTTTGTGTGTTTGACTCATGTTCTGTATATTTCCTGTATACTCTTTTTACATTAATTGTGGCCCTATATTTCTTTGAAGTACATGTATAATGACTTTAACATTTCATTAATTTGAACAAATGTTGTTTGTATGCCCTACTTTCTGCTGTTATTGGTTCTGTGATTTGTGAAAGAACCGAGACGTCAGAAATGAGTTTGTCAACATATGGTTTGAGAAAGCCTGAAAGAGCCGAGGTCTAATGAGTGACGTCATCTGTGTTTCCCAGGGTTCTATGAGTCGAGTGAGGGCCAGTCTCCAAAGGGGCATTCCTGTCCCTCTGAGTTCCCAGAGCCCCCCTCTGGCTGGGGCTACAGCAGCACTGAGAGGCCCAAGTCTCTGAGTGAGTTCAGCTCACTCTCACTATCAACAGCTCTCTTTCAACCCCAATAGGGTTCATGGTATCATAGCAACAATACCATGGGCTGTCTTTACTTTATTACATTGTTATTATAGTTGCATTAGGTACTGGTATCAGTAGTAAAACAAACACAACTTCTCTCTGTGCTCTCCATCTACAGAAGATGCCCTCCAACTGACAAGTGAGAGTCTGATGGAGCCAGCCCCTCGTGCCACTGTGCCCTACTCAATCTCTGCCCCCTATCCACCCCTGGAGGGCATCGCTGAGGAGGTGACGGCTGAGGAGCCCTGGCAGTGGGACCAAAACTCTGCCCAGGGTTGGGAGGACCAGGCCACTGAGGAGGATTTCCAGCAGGCTCTGAGGATAGAAGGCTACATCCTGGGTCTCATCCATCGCTATGCGTTCTCACCCCGGCCCTGCATGCCTCGTACCAGCCTGTGGCCTGACCCCTCCATCTCCTCCTCATCCAGCATTAACAGGCAGAGCAGCCTGCAAAGGAAACCCCCTCTTCACATCCCTGACCCACAGGACCTCTACCCTGACCGTGAGTGCCAGGCCTGGGGGTGTGACCCTCTAGACACGGAGGCATGGGGGGGAGAGGCCCCATCCATGGAGGAGGACTGTTATCTGTCTTTACCCTACCCTCACTCCAGACCTCACTCCCTGGCTCGGGGGCATCCACCCTCCCTGGACCCCCCTTGTGGAGCAATGGACCCTTGTTTAAGTAGTGAGTCTGATTCCCCCCAGCACTACCCACTGTCCCACTCCCCAGCCTCACATAAACACCTTGTCAGAGCGCAGTACATTCCTGGGCAGGCATGCCACGCCCCTGTACTATCCTCACACTATCCTCCAGAATACTCCCCCTCACATTATCCTCCAGAGCCTTCCAAGCCCAGCCAAACCTTTGTGTCCCCAGACCAAAACAGCTCAAAGGCCAGGGCCACGGGGAAGAAGAGTCATGAGGAGGGACAGAGCTCCAAGAAGCCTGACGACAGGACCTGCCGCTCCCAGTCTGAGAACAGTTTGATGGGGCAGAGGGCTTTCCCTAAGCACAGGTACAGCACAGCCGAGCGCCCCCAGCACCAGAGGTGCCAGGGTCCACACACAGGCCCCCAGCACAACAACACCCCGGGGGGGCAACGCTGGTGCTCCACCCTGGAGCTCAGCCAGGAGGAAGGGGAGACCCAGGGTGAGCAGGCCCACAGATGCCCATCTCGTAGGGTCCGCTACACCCAGGCCTGCTCTCATGCCAACCCCATCCACCACTCTCAGGTCCATGCCCAGCCTCGCCTCTCAGAGTACCCGGAGAGAGCACCTCTGTGTCGGGGAGAGGAGGGCCGTGTGCAGGCTGCCCCTGGGGAGTCAGAGTTCAGCATGAGTGAGGTGTGCTCCCCTGCTTCCAGCTCCCTCTCTAGTGACTCCGATGAGGGGGGACTGGTGTGGCCCCAGCAGCTGCCCCCTTGTCTGGCCCCCTCCTCTTCCTCCTCACCTCAGGCCTTCTCAAAGGACTCCACGCAGCCCAAGGCCTTTGTTAAAATCAAAGCCTCTCATGCCCTGAAGAAGAAGATTCTGCGATTCCGCGCCGGCTCTCTCAAAGTCATGACAACAGTCTGAAAATATGTCAGTCACTGATTGTTTCTACTGCCCATATCCTGCACAGTCTGATGGTTCAACCTACATCACATACAGTTCACACCCTAACGTCTACCTCTGCTGGTCCGTGCAGCATTGTCATAAAATCAAAAGCTATTTTACCGTCAGGAAAAACTTAGATGTCTGTAACTGGCCTAAGATCAGTATCATGATATCATCTAGCTAAACCACATTTCACCACCAGACTGTGCATTAACTCTGCATTAACCATTCATTTGTTTATGAAAGTCATCCACTGATGGTAACACTGCCATGTCACATATGGACACCTGAAAGTGAACCGCTACCTCTCCTCTCTCAGCTGCACCACCACCACCTGGACCTGAAGCCCTGTTGGTGACTATAGTGAGGGGTCAACAGACTCATTTCTGTAAACACCTACCTGTGGCCTTGTTTGTATGAATGTAGTTTGTAAATAAAGATGTTGTGGTCTTTTAGGCCATGTGATTCATTTTACACTTTCTAGTATTCAACCTAGAATAGTGGACTCCAGAATGCCTGCTGGATATTTCTCACACATAAATACAGTTATTTTCACATTAGATCTTATTCAGAGCTGATCTGATTGATCAAAGACCAATTAGTGACAAAAAATATCAGGATTGAGCTGCCTGTTAGACATAGCCTCTCTCTGGCAGCCTAAACTGCTTTCAGTGTGCTAATTGTATAACATAAAGTGTACATCACCCCCCTGTGGTGTATCAGTAAAACTGCTTTAAACTTTGCTCAGAACATCTGCTGCATATTTTCATGTACCAAGATATGAAAATATGTTCATTCTAAGATTTTATACATGATTGAGAGCATGGTATACTAACCCTAACCCAGGCCTTAAGCTTTTTATTTCTATTAGTTTTTTAATGTCCCAAATGCGAACCCCCTCATCTTTAGGCAAGCACAGAGCACAGGGCACAGGGCACAGGGCACAGAGCACAGAGCACAGGGCACAGAGCACAGGGCACAGGGCACAGAGCACAGAGCACAGGGCACAGAGCACAGGGCACAGGGCACAGAGCACAGAGTACAGAGCACAGAGCACAGGGCACAGGGCACAGGGCACAGAGCACAGGGCACAGAGCACAGGGCACAGAGCACACAGCTTGTGAATGATAAATCATTTGGTCACACTTTATTTGGATAGTCCGGATTTTCCATCTGTAGATGCTCTACAGATGGTCATACTGTCAACAAACTGCCTGCTAATCTTACGGTTAGAATTAGGTTTAGAATAAGGGTTAGGATAAGGTTAGGGCTAGGGTAAGGGTTATGTTACAAAGGTTAGGTTTAGTAGTTAGTTGAAATGTTACTGATAGTCTATAGAGCAGGGGTGTCAAAATCAAATGGACGCAGGGCCAAATAAAAAATTTAGCTACAAGCCGAGGGCCGGACTGTTCGAATGTTCATTGAAAAAATTTTAAATGACGCATATAGTCTAGTGAACCTAATTGAACCTACTGAAAACCTAACAAATATATTCCAATATGATCAGATAAATAAAGCAATATTTTCTTATGGCTCTGTCAGTAATCTTTAATTTTCAACAGACACAAAAGACAAATTTCCTTTATATAAAAATCCCCATAACATGAACATTAAATGAAAGAAACCGGTATTCAAGGCACCATCAGTAGCCTATATTTTCTATTTTAGCAAAAGTGGGCTAAATTTACTTCAAAGAAAAAAACAATAATAGCAATTTTCTATCATCCACTCAACTGAAATATTTTTAAAATATAATTGGATTGAAATACAATAAAATAAAGTGCAAAAATCTATTAATCAAAAACAACACTTTGTTTAAGGAGAAGTAACATGCAGTGAAAACAAATATTAAACTTTAACTTTTAAACTTGAACTGAGTAAAAACTCTAAATATGTGATTGCACAGTAATGTTCACTTGTTTGAGGTTGAGGGTGATACTTGGTGGTGTCCCATCTTTTCCACAAGTTCATCAATGTTCGGGGTAAGGCTCTGAGCTGAGGAAATCCTCAGAATTGAGTGGAGGTGTTCAGCAGTAAGTCGACTTCTGTGTGATGTTTTGTTCAAGTTCATCAAAGAAAACAGTTGTTCACACAGGTATGTGCTGCCAAACATAGACAACGTTTGAGCAGCCTGGATGCGCAGCTGGGGCATTGTGTCGGGGAGGAAACGGGCGAACTCCGCAGCACCCACTGCCGCATATTTTGCCCTCAGTGCATCATTGCATTGGAGGTCAATCAACTCCATTTGGAGGTTTGGTGGTGAGCTTTCCACGTCAACAGCAAATGGGTTACCGAGCAGTTCCAACCTGCTTTTTTGTGCTTCAAAGTCAGCAAATCGGCGTCGAAAGTCAGCGGCAAGCATACCTATTTTATCAGCCAACTGTGCGCTCGGGAACGCACTGGTAGAGAGCTTCTCTTTCATGGTCTGGCAGCTGGGAAAGTGGCTCAAATTTTCTTTCCGCATCTGCGTCTCCCACAGAGTCAGTTTGGTTTTAAATGCCTTCACTGTACTGTACATATCAGAGATGACACGATCCCGACCCTGCAGCTGCAAGTTCATTGCATTCAGATGACTCGTAATGTCACACAGAAAAGCCATTTCACACAGAAACATTTCGTCTCGGAGTTGTGTTGTGTCTTTCCCTTTGCTGTCCAAGAACAGACAAATCTCCTCACGAAGCTCGAAACATCTTTGAAGCACCTTTCCCTGGCTTAGCCATCGCACCTCTGTGTGATAAGGCAAATCACCATGCTCCGTTTCTAACTCCGTCAGAAATGCCTTGAACTGGCGGTGATTCAAACCTTTGGCTCTGATAAAGTTAACTGTGCGCGTGATGATGCTCATTACATGCTCCATTTTCAAGGCTTTACCGCACAACGCTTCCTCGTGTATGATACAATGATAAGCTGTCAGCTCACCTGTCGCGTTTTCCTCTTGCATCTTTTCCCGTATCTTCGCCACCAGTCCGCTCCTGTGTCCACACATCGCAGGTGCTCCGTCGGTTGTCAAACCCACAAGTTTTTCCCAAGGCAGCTCCATCTCATTTACACATCTTGACACCTCTTCATACAAATCATGCCCCGTAGTTGTGCCATGCATAGGACGTAAAGCCAAAAACTCCTCTGTCACGCTTAGGCTGGAGTCCACTCCGCGGATGAAAATTGACAACTGGGCAATGTCAGAAATGTCGGTGCTCTCATCCACAGCCAAGGAATATGCAATGAAATCTTTTCCCTTTTTCACAAGCTGCTCTTTTAGATTGATGGACAACTGGTCTACTCTCTCGGCAATGGTGTTTCTGCTCAGACTCACATTTAAAAAGAGTTGCCTTTTTTCTGGGCAAACTTCGTCACAAACTTTAATCATGCAGTTTTTGATGAAATCCCCCTCCGTAAATGGCCGGGCTGATTTAGCGATCTCTTCTGCCAAAATAAAACTGGCCTTGACAGCAGCCTGGCCTTGTGATTTGGCTTTTTTGAACAGAGCCTGTCGAGATTTGAGGCCTCGTTTTAATTCCTCTGCCTTTTGTAGCCTTTGTTCCATGTCCATATTCTTGTTGTTGTCCGCGTGTTTCGTTTCATAATGTCGTCTCAGATTATACTCTTTCAGTACCGCCACACTTTCTCCACACAGAAGACACACAGGTTTTCCAGCTACCTCCGTGAACAAATACTCCGACTCCCACCTTGTTTGAAACCCCCGGTTCTCAGTGTCCACCTTCCGTTTTGCCATTTTTGATGGGTATCTGAAAGTTAATTTTACTGTGATGCTGACAACTGCTGTGCCAATAAATATTGAAATGAAGCAGCCTACTGCTCGGTGCGTCACCGTTGCATTGTGGGAAATGTAGTATTGGTGCGTGTAAAAGATCTGCGGGCTGCCGGCTTGCTGCGGTCTGCGGGCCGGTTCTAATAATAAATCAAGATCATCCCAGGGGCCGTAAAAAACCTTCTCGCGGGTAGGATGTGGCCCGCGGGCCTTGACTCTGACATATGTGCTATAGAGCATCTACATATGGACTATCCAAATAAAGTGTTAACAACAATTTCAAAATGGCACCAGTGAACTGTATTTCTATAAGGGGTGACTTATTGAGGAAGTGGCACTGTTGATTACTACATATGGTAAATGTCCAATTTAGGTATAATACCAGGAGTCGCTTGTCGATTTAACCACTCTGACACAGTTCCACCTCCGACACTCCAAAACAACCGCTATGGGGATGTCAGCTAAATCGGATCTGATTCAATAAAGCCTGTAATTGCACAAGTGTGATTGCCGGCAGAGACATATTGCAGAGAGGACAGGGCTTCCTGTTCTGTTGCACAACACTGTATTATAGTTCCTGTATTAGAGTTTCTGAACCACCTCATCTTTAGGCAAGCACAGAGCACAGGGCACAGAGCACAGAGTTCAGGGCACAGAGCACAGAGCACAGAGCACAGGGCACAGAGCACAGGGCACAGAGCACAGAACACAGAGCACAGGGCACAGAGCACAGAGCTCAGGGCACAGAGCACAGAGCACAGAGCACAGAGCACAGAGCACAGAGCACAGAACACAGAGCACAGAGCACAGAGCACAGTGATTGTAAACAATTTCCAAGTGGCACTCCAGTGAACTCTAGGAAATGCAGGGGTGATTTATTGAGAAAGTTGCACTGCTAATTACCACAGATGATATCTATCACAGTTGTGCCAGAGGAAGACGACATGGGTGTGGAATGATGGGATGAAAGCATTTTAAAGAGCAAATTTGTTTCATAAAACATTTTATTTCAACAGAAATACATGTATTTATTTTCTTAATTTAAATGTTTAACACAATTCATGTTCTGGTGTGCTCATTAACGGTTCTTGTTATTATCTGAAGGCAAAAACATGACATATTTGTCAAAATGACATTTCTATGAAGATGAAGTAAAATCTAAACATTGCTGATGTTATGGAGGTGTAAATGTGTTGGAGCTGTCAATTCGGTGAGAAGCTGCTCTTGATCCTTGTCACGAAGCCACGCCTGTACCCCTTGCGTTAGGATATATATAAAGTTATTACGCTGAAAATCATTAAAATAATGAATGAGGATTTCTATCAGCCTAATCAAGGTGTAGATTGCATCTCACATTCCAGTGTTAAAACTTGTAAACAAGGCTGCATGGGATTTCTCTTAATGCGACTTCATGCAGCAAATTTGCAATGTCCACTTTAGTTATAATGCAAGGAGCCGCTTGTAGATTTGACAGCTCTAACGCAGTTCCACCTCCGACACGCAAAAACACACATGCACACACACAGAACTTCACATATTCATCTCCTGGGTTCTTTCTGATGTGCTCTTGAACATGCTCTGTCTGGTTACGGACTCCTCTGTGGCAAAGTTGAACATATTGCGCAGGGAGCGATTGATACTCTGCTTAAAGCCTCGTCCCAGACACACATAGAGCAGAGGGTTGAGGCAGCTGTTACAGTAGGCCAGACAGAGGGCCAGAGTGTGGACCAGCTGTACATTGGCGCTGTGCGATGAGTGCCGGGGGGTTGATAGAACCAGGAAGTCCAGTATGTGCAGTGGAAGCCAGCACAGGAAGAAGCTCAGCGACACGGCAACAATGACCCTCAAGGTGCGTCTGGAGCGCGCCTCACTCACCCTCCCAGGCCCCACCCCAGACACCCGCCTGGCCCTGCTGTACACAACCCAATGACAAGTAACAATGGTGATGAATGGCAGCACGAAACCCACCAGGAAGCGTACTGTAGTGTTAGCCCAGGCGCTGGCTACAGTGTACAATCCCAGGCACTCTGACTTACTGGTGCTTAACTGGACCTCCTTCACATAGACAAACTGGGGGATGCTACACAGCAGGGCCAGGAGCCACACTCCAACACATACCCAGCCAGCCTTGCGAGGCCTCCTCCAGTTCTGGCACCACACGGGCCGGCTGACCAGCAGAAAGCGGTCCAGGCTGATGAGTACCAGCAGCAGAACGCTACAGAACATAATCAGGTAGATGAGGCCCTTGAGCAGCTTGCAGGCCACGGGGCCAAAGGGCCAGTGCTGGTCCATGGTCAGGGGCACCATGAGGAGGGGCAGGGACAGGCAGCACAGCAGGTCAGCCAGGGCCAGGTTGAGGAACCACAGAGAGGTGACGGAGCGCGGCATGCGGAAGCCCGTCACCCACACCACCAGAGCGTTGCCCGGGACACCCAGCAGGAAGACCAAGCCATAGAACACCAGGGCGGACAGGTGACGGGGCCCAAGCACAGGACCAAGGCCCCAAGGCTTGAGGAATTCACAATCAGTGATGTTGTAGAGACTCAACTCCTCTTCAGTGAGAATCGAGCACATATCATCCATGATTGGAGGTGACTGTTGAGGGGAAAGGAAAAGACAGTAATTTGATAGCTACTATAATATAATTCTTGATAGAAGGGACAATCTCTACTTTCTTCACAAATACTTTTCCTAATATTAACAACATTTGAAATAGATATTTTCATAGGATGCATATAAACTCTGTCAGACACCTTAAAAGGCATTTAATTTTTACATGTATTATCCAAAATGTGTTTAAAGGCATTGATAGTTTCATGATAACATTAGATTATTCAAATATGTAATACAAATCTCCAAACTTATTTTTATTTTATTTTGTTGACAAGCTACTAACAGAGTTGACAAAAACATTTAAAACAGACATATTTTTGCCTCAAAAAATAAAAGTTCTGTAACATTATTTGTCACATATAGAAAATCCTTAATTTGTAAATCCCCAATAAAACCATCCAATCAGATCTTTCAGCACTCTGACGGAGGTAACGTTAGACTAGTTAAAGTTTGACAGAGTTGACAAAAAAACGATTATTCTTCATTCAAGTGGTTTGTTTTCCCTCAGTTGCTTTATGACTACAAAACCTAATTAAAATAAACATATTTGAACCAAAATGAATATCCTATCTTAATCTATACTGAACAAAAATATTAAATGCAACATGCAATAATTTCATTGAATTTACTGAGTTACAGTTCATATGAGGAAATCCATCAATTTAAATAAATTCATTAGGCCCTAATCTATGGATTTCACATGACTGGGAATGCAGATATGCATCTGTTGGTCACAGATACCTAAACAAAATGGGCCTCACAATGGGCCTCAGGATCTCATCATGTAATTTTTGTGCAGAAAAATGTCCATAGATAAAATGCAATTGTGTTTGTGGTCCGTAGCTTATGCCTGCCCATACCATAACCCCACTACCACCATGGGGCACTCGTTGACATCAGAAAACTGCTTCCTGACACAACACCATACACATAATCTACGGTTGTAAGGCCTGGTTGTACGTACTGCCAAATTCTCTGGCAACAGCTCTGGTGGACATTCCTGCAGTCAGTATGCCAATTGCACGCTCCCTCAACTTCACATTTTAGAGTGGCCAGTTATTGTCCCCAACACAAGGTTTACCTGTGTAATGATCATGCTGTTCAATCAGTTTATTGATATGCCACACCTGTCAGGTGGATGGATTAAAAGGGATACATGCTCACTAACAGGGATGTAAACAAATTTGAGAGTCATACGCTTTTTGTGTGTATGTAAAATTTCTGGGATCTTTTATTTCAAATCATGAAACATGGGATCAACACTATATGTTGCGTTTATATTTTTGTTCAGTGTATAAGGGAGATGGAGTTGACAGATTATGGGTGTAACCATGGTCATTTCAATATTATTTGTTTAATTCTATCAAAAGTAGAAAACTTTACAGGCCACCAAGGGCTTTATTCCATCTGTATCGTTGTAGCATAACAACATTTTAAGGTCATTTCTTTTTAAACCAAACGCAGTCTCCGCTAAAGCGAGAACATTGTCTTTATATTTCAATCATGTTTTAATACTGAACTTCCGTGACACATACTGAATAGAGCCCCAAATCTCCGGACACGTTTTTTAGGAACCTGTCACGTCCTGACCTTAGTTTCTTTTGTATGTCTCTATTTTAGGTTGGTCAGGGCGTGAGTTGGGGTGGGCATTCTATGTTTTGTTCTTGTGTTTATATTTCTTTGTGTTTCGCCTGGTATGGTTCCCAATCAGAGGCAGCTGTCAATCGTTGTCTCTGATTGAAAACCATACTTAGGCAGCCTGTTAACCCACTCTTGTTTGTGGGTGGTTATTTTCTGTTTCAGTGTTTTTCACCGTTCGGGACTGTTTCGGTTTTTCTTTATTCGCTTGTTAGTTTGTTTCCTGTGTTCAGTGTAATAAATATGATGAACACTTACCACGCTGCATATTGTTCCGATATTTCCTACTCCTCAGACGACGAAGAGATTCGTTGCAGAACCACCCACCACAACCGGACAAAGCAGCGTGGTAACCAGGAGCAAGAAATTGCATAACATTCCTTTTCAGTTCATATTAATTATTGCTCGTTTTTACGAGAGTTTGAAATTGGGATCCTTTGCTCTGGACAAGGGCATTTCTGGGCATAGAACCCACATGGAAATGAACAATATTGAAAATATTTTGACATTTCCAAAAGCAAATCTTTCCCCTTATAAATTCAACTAAATGTCATTTTTAAGCTCAAATAATGCAAAAAAACAAACGTTTTTTTTACTATAAAATAAGGTTTCACTGCATGACAAGGATAATTGTATACATATTTAAGCATTATATGTTTATATGTTTATAATTACATACTATTTTGATGAATTGCTATCTGCTATTGTTTTATTTGAAAGATTTAAGTGTCCATATCCAGACCAAAATAAATAACCATGGGACTATTATCATGTCATTCATGCTGGCTTAGTTATGAAGTGACACAAATCAGACAGAATTTTACTAAACAATATGACTTTTAAAAGGCATCATTCAAGTGAACAATACCTCTAAAATGAAATAATTAGAATCAGATAACTAATCACCAAACACTAAAGTTAAGGTGACAGTAAAGGTTGTCCTTTACCTTAGATTTCAGACGTATGGCTTGGACGTCCTCTTGTTGATGACTGTACACACCCTTTAAAACCAGGAACTGTTCTTCTTTTTCATAATTTTTGTCCACAGACAAGTATGACCTAACCTCCTTATGATCAGGAATTGTCAAAATGTCAAAACATTACCAAATATAGACAGGCAGATACAGTGCCTTTGGAAAGTATTCAGACCCCTTGACCTTTATCCACATTTTGTTAGCTTCCAGCCTTATTCTAAAATTGATTTTTTTTCATATATATATATATATATATATATATATATATATATATATATATGAAAAAAAATCAATTTTAGAATATCACATAAGTTTTCAGACCCTTTACCCAGTACTTTGTTGAAGCACCTTGGACAGCAATTGCAGCCTCGAGTCATTTTGGGTATAATACTACAAGCTTGGCACACTTGTATTTGGGGAGTTTCTCCCATTCTTCACTGCAGATCCTCTCAATCTCTGTTAGGTTGGATGGGGAGCGTTGCTGCACAACTATTTTCAGGTCTCTTTGATCGGTTTCAAGTCCAGGCTCTGGCTGGGCCATTCAAGGACATTCAGAGACTTGTCCCGAAGCCACTCCTGTGTTTTCTTAGCTGTGTGCTTAGGGTCGTTGTCCTGTTGGAAGGTGAACCTTCATCCCAGTCTGAGGTCTGGAATGGGTTTTCATCCAGGATCTCTCTGAACTTTCTGCATCCATCTTTGCCTTGATCCTGACTATTTTCACAGTCCCTGCTGCTGAAAAACACCCCCACAGCATGATGCTGCCACTACTATGCTTCACCGTAGGGATGGTGCCAGGTTTCCTTCTGACGTGATGCTTGGCATTCAGGCCAGAGAGTTCAATCTTGGTTTCATCAGACCAGAGGATCTTGTTTCTCATGGTCTGAGAGACTTTAGGTGCCTTTTGGCAAACTGCAAGTGGGCTGTCATGTGCCTTTTACTGAGGAGTGGCTTCCGTCTGGCCACTCTACCATAAAGGCCTGATTGGTGGAGTGCTGCAGAGATGGTTGTCCTTCTGGAAGATTCTCCCATCTCTACAGCTCTGTCAGAGTGACCATCTGGTTCTTGGTCACCTCCCTGACCGAGACCCTTCTCACACGAATGCTCAGTTTGGAAGGGCAGCCAGCTCTAGGAAGAGTCTTGGTGGTTCCAAACTTCTTCCATTTAAGAATGATGGAGGCTACTGTGTTCTTGGGGACCTTCAATGCTGCAGAAATGTTTTGGTACCTTTGAATTTACCACAGGTGGACTCCCATCAAGTTGTAGAAACATAGCAAAGGGTCTGAATACTTATGTAAATAAGGTATTTCTGTATTTTATTTTTAATACATTTGCAAAAGATTCTAATAACCTGTTTTCACTTTGTCATTATGGGTTATTGTGTGTAGATTGTTGAGGATAATTTTTAAAAAAATCAATTTTAGTGTTAACGTAATAAAATGTGAAAAAAAATAAAGGGGTCTGAAAACTTTCCGAAGGCACTGTATATTGTGGCCTAGTACTTGTGCATAGCTTATCCCCCCCAAAAAATGAATTTCCCCAGAGCCACATTGCTAATGCTAGCACCTATTACTATCATTGTTATGTTCACATCAAGCCTTATAAAATCATAGTCCAACTACACTATTAAATCTGAATTTCACAATTTTATTGTTAAAGTCATTATGGTTATTACTGTACTGTTACATAAAAGATGTTGACAACATTGTTTTATATTTACAATTTGCTGGGAAGCCAAAGCTATACACACACATGTTGAGTATGATGACAGCACCTGAACTGCAAATTTGTTTAATATCTAGATGTATCTACATATTCAACTGTCAACAGCAGATACAACAGCTGTGTTCCCTTTTGATATCAACAATACCTTCAGAGTTTGCGTGTGTTTACTCGTGTGTGTGCCCTAGCCTAGGAAGCAGACTAGCTTTAAGGGAGAGCTGCCCGAAAAAAAAAGGTCAAATATGTGTACTGTCTTAATAAAGAAAATAATTCACCACCATTTTTGGGCAGTTTAAATTGTTGCACACCGTATTCAACTAACACACATTTTCCATTTTTTTCCGTCTTTTCCCGTCACCTCGCCATTTAAGCTAGTTAAGGAGGAAAGTGATGTCTTTTGCAGCCTGAATGGTGGATGCTTTATGTACGAGTAAGTCCATGGGGACCGGAGTGTATCTACTGGGAATGCACATCAATCCTAGACCATGTAGCGACCACTAGATCTAGCGACCACTATCGACTGACTAGGCTATGGGTGTCTATAAAACAGTGGTCTAGAGCAGCGTTTCCCAAACTGTGGAGACACCTACTCATTCAAGGGTTTTTCTTTATTTTTACTATTTTTTTTAAATAATAGTGAAGACATCAACTATGAAATAACACATGGAATCATGTGGTGAACAAAAATGTTGAACAAATCCATTTGAAATTTGAGATTCTTTAAAGTAGCCACCCTTTACCTTGATGACAGCTTTGCACACTCTTGGCATTCTCTCAACTAGCTTCATGAGGTAGTCACCTGGAATGCATTTTAATAAGGAGGTGTGCCTTGTTGAAAGTGAATTTGTGGAATTTATTTCCGTTTGAGCCAATCAGTTGTGACAAGGTAGGGGTGGTATACAGAAGATAGCCCTATTTGGTAAAAGACCAAGTCCATATTATGGCAAGAACAGCTCAAATAGGCAAAGATAAATTACAATCCATCATTACTTTAATACTTGAAGGTCAGTCAATCCAGAACATTTCAATCACTTTGAAAGTTTCTTCAAGTGCAGTCGCAAAAACCATCAAGCGCTATGATGAAACTGGCTCTCATGAGGATCGCCACAGGAAAGGAATACCCAAAGTTACCTCTGCTGCAGAGGATAAGTTCATTTAAGTTACCAGCCTCAGAAATTGCAGCCCAAATAAATGCTTCACAGAGTTTAAGTAACAGACACATCTCAACATCAACTGTTCAGAGGAGACTGTGTGAATCAGGCCTTCATGGTCAAATTGCTGCAAGGAAGGACACAATAAGAAGAAGAGACTTGCTTGAGCCAAAACCACGAGCAGTGGACATTAGAACAGTGGACATTTGTCCTTTCGTCTGATAAGTCCAAATTTGAGAATTTTGGTTCCTACCACCGTCTTTGTGAGACGCAGAGTAGGTGAACGGATGATCTCTGCATGTGTGGTTCCCACCGTGAAGCATGGAGGAGGAGATGTGATGGTGCGGGGGTGCTTTGCTGGTGACACTGTCTGTGATTTATTTAGATTTTAAGGCACACTTAACCAGAATGGCTACCACAGCATTCTGCAGCAATACGCCATCCCATCTGATTTGCACTTTCATTTGGTTTTCAACAGGACAATGACCCCAAACACACTCCAGGCTTTGTAAGGGCTATTTGACCAAGAAGGAGACTGATAGGCTGCTGCATCAGATGACCTGGCCTCCACAATCACCCAACCTCAACCCAATTGAGATGGTTTGGGATGAGTTGGACCGCAGAGTGAAGAAAAAGCAGCCAACAAGTGCTCAGCATATGTGGGAACTCCTTCAAGACTGTTGGAAAAGCATTCTTTATGAAGCTGGTTGAGAGAATGTCAAGAGTGTGCAAAGCTGTCATCATGGCAAAGGGTGGCTACTTTGAATAATCTAAAATATATTTTGCTTTGTTTAACACTTTTTTGGTTACTACATGATTCCATGTGTTATTTCATTGTTGTGATGTCTTCACTATTCTACAATGTAGAAAATAGTAAAAATAAAGAACAACCCTTGAATTAGTAGGTGTGTTAGTAGGTGTGTCCAAACAAAAATGTCCTTTTCTCCACAGATGGGTATCAATGAATTTCTTAAATTAAATACCCTTGCTAGATATTGTTAGATATTCTCCTTCACACTACTCCTTCAGATAACACTTCTCCCTCAGAGCTGTCCTTGGTTTTATTTATGACATTTTGCATAGAACATTACACTACTGTCTAACTTAACTTATTTACATAACATAGAAGCTTATCCCCTTTCATTGTTGGACAATATTTGAACTGTAGTTCCATTCTGTCCAGGAATCTGTTCCATGTTGACTTGTGACACATGGTCTGTGAGGGGTTTCCTCAGGAAGATAGCAGGGGTATAGGGGTGAGGTTGGTGGCTCAGTTCAGAGCAGGTGAACTGCTTGGTGGTAGAATGGGTGTTTCATCCCTGAACGCATCTGATTGGAGGTCTGTAAGCCAAAAATAATATTACTTTATCATAGACTTATAAAGAACGACTGATTATCCTATTGATCTTTTGTCTATGCAAGCAAAGAAGCATGGATGTATGAAAGTAAGAGATTCTGAAAAGAGAATGAGAACACGCATTTACAGAGATTGAGCGAGAGAGAGATTTAATAGGGAGAGAAAGAGAGACAGATAGAAATACAGACAAAGAAATCCACACATAACGTACCAATGAGGGATGTGTTCTGCTCGTGGTTGAGAACAGACTTCTCTTCCTCCTCTCCCCAGTCTGCAATATTGGCCGGAGGGATACACTGCTCCAGGAACAGATCTTCATCCTCCTCAGAACAGAAGTCCATGTCCTCCGGGGGCCACCGTAACTCGCCACTCTCCACTTCGCTCACGTCCGTGGGTTCCACCACGATGGAGGGAAGCCGCTCCTTCTCAGAGGGACTGAACTGCTGCAGGTGATTGAGAGAGCCCTCTGGACTCAGATACACCTCCACTGGGTCTGGAAAGATCTGGAGGCAGAGGGAGGGTCCAGAGGTGGGTGATTGAATGTTGGGTGACATGGATGGTGATATTAATTCACTGGTATAGATTCTTGTATTGTAAAAATGAGTTAAAAGACCCATCAGGATCTATTGTTCAACAGCATGCCATTTATTAAGGGTGTTTGGAACGAGAAACATGTCTGTGATGTTGAATATTTATGCAGAGGTGGGTGGGTGGCTGGGTGGCTGGGCGGATATGTACCTGGAAAGATAACCTGTTCTCGTTATTCCTCTGCGGTGACATCTCACCCATCGATGACTCCTGGGCACCAAGCACCTCCATCCTTCTGTGTGTAAAAGATAGTTCAGCTAACTGATAACACACACACACAGTATACAAAGCCACTGGGATGAACTACAGGAACACGGCACATGAAGACAGAAACACCTTCACACTCAACATTGATGTATCACTTTACATGGCTGAGTAGACAGGCGCATACTCATACTAATGTCTTGTCTCTGACCGATTAAATTATATGACAGGCTATTTTATCAAATCGATTACCTAACGTTTGATTGATTACTTGATTGAATTATACCTGGCAACAATTAACTCGTTAATAACCTGGGGCACCAGGTTCCAAATAAACGCTTAAAGATCTGAAGATCTTTTATATCAATAGCAGTCAATTATTAATCGTCACCTTACTCAGTCTCATATGAGTGTCGTAAAACTCTTGGTTATCTTCACGAACGCTAGCTAACAAGATGAATCAGCAATACAAAAATTGGCATAATTATTTATTTACTAAACACCTAAATAATCACATAATTACATATACATAGGATGGATCATACATCAATTACTAATCATGTCTTAAAAGAAAAAGTCCCTAGCGGACGAAACCGATATGACGGCTGGTTACACAAAGAAAGGGGGTTGGGTTTGAATGAAAGAGCAGGAAGACTGAGGGATAAAGGGGATTAGGTCTCTATCGGACCTTGAGAAGCTATGCTACCGTAAATACAGAATCGTATGCATTCTAATAACTGCTCATTCTGAAAAGGAAATGGCAAGATATATATTTTACACTGAGCTGCGCTTCGATAGGTGAGTCGAAGATGGAAGCCTGGTTTGCCCAGCAGAGATCACAATTGTCCTTTGCAGAATATTTCTGGTCGTAGTGTTGTAGTCTGTCGTTCTCAGGAGATTGTCTGTCCTTTCCTAGGCCACGTACGCTTACAGCTGCAGCTGATAAATCAACTTCTAGGATGTATCACTTCTTCTTTAGTGAATAAGAGTTCATACCATTTTGCCATAATCAGCTCGTGCTGAATTCTGGCTGGTCTAGTAGAAATTCATCCTTCCAGCATGCTGATCGTCATCTTCACGTGTTCTGGTCTCATGTAACTTTCATTATGTAGAAGAGAAGAGAAGAGAGGGGTTTCATCCCTCTCCAACCAATATCTGTTCACTTCAGTGTGGCCACTGAGTAAGCATAGTTTACTTATGAAAACAATTATCTAATTTAGAAGGCTAAAATTACATTTAATCTTTTTCCACAAAAAGTTTCATATTTAAATATTTAAATTGCACAACAATTCCATGTAAATCTGATAACTAGGATGTGTAGACTTTCCAAGATACAATTTATGTTGTCCTGTCATCGGTAAAAATGTCCCAGACAACAACTGATCTGACATTATATTCTTTCAGTACCAACGGATACTTTCAACTGGTTGGATGACAGAAATATTGTTCCATTCCCAACCTTTTGGTGTTACTGTATTGCAAAGTCTCTCTCTGTGGTAACAATGGATTTTCAAAAGTACATTTTTGTAGAGTGGAGAGAGAAGGGGAAAGGTATTTATGGGGGTTATAAACCGATGGGGGGAAGAGAGGGAAAGGGGGTTTTATGACCCTCACCCAACAGGCCGAAGTCATGACACTACACTGTACACATACACAATTCTGCATGCGCAAGTGTCTCAGAAAGGAATACATGACACTACACTGTACACATTCACAATTCTGCATGCACAAGTGTCTCAGAGAAGAATACATACTATTGACCTACAGAAAACCTTGGAACAGGTGGAACTGATTGAACCCTAGTTTGGCTATCCTGGCACCAGAGTAAACCCTAGATTTTTCCTTATGTGGAACCCTCCCTGTGTTTACCAGACACAACCTTGAAGGATCATCATGTTTTTACCTGGATGACTAATTGACTTTCTCACGATGCTCAGAAGCCTTGTCACTTCAACCAGCAGGCTCTGGACATCCTGCAGTCACACAGTTGTTGTTGACAGATGCTTGCTTGCCCTCTATCCCTCCCTCTCTCTTCCTGTTGCTCCCCTTATCCCTCTCATCGACCAACCCCTCCCGTACACACACCTTTCCCAGTGAGACCAACTTGGTGCTAGTACTATACACACAATGTCTCTGTCACTCTGGTCTTGTCAAACTGGCTCAAGCATATTCCCAGTTACAAATGGACCTCTTTAAGTACATATTCACTAGTGTACCTCATGACAACCACATCAGCATAATTCTCTCTAGCCCCTCATGCCCATAAATGGAGGCCACATTACATGCCCCTTATCAATTTGAAACAGGCCCTTCTTTGGCCAGAGGGGTCAGTGTTATAGCTGATTGGCTGAGGCTGGTCTTTGAGGTACCAGAGTGAATCCCAGTTGTGGTGAACTTAGTCGCCACTTTCACATGGCCCCTACACACACACACACTTAGCACTGAGCGCTGAGCTTCAGATTAGATTGCTTATGGCTGCCAGGGCGGTTTGATTATATAAAAATAGAATATGTCCTCGTCCATCTTTTTTTTCATTATGTCACGGATTGGCAGAATGTGGCCATCAGAATGCGTCCAAAGCTGAGCTTCCATGCTAAAAGCCCATATGACTTCCCTGTGATGCCAGCTATCCTCTGATGGCCAAACAGACACATTCCCTGAGAGTCATCTGCCATACATGGGTCAGATCCAGGTGATCTGACACACACACACACACACACACACACACACACACACACACACACACACACACACACACACACACACACACACACACACACACACACACACACACACACACACACACACACACACACCATCTGGTTCGACTGTCCCTTCTTAACCTGGGGATCTATGGCCTTCAACTTCCATGTCAGATAACACTGTTAAATCATGTGATTAGGGAGAAACGTATTCACTGTATGAGCCTGAGTTATATCCTCTTTAAATATGTTTATGTTTTCCAAAAAAGTTGCCAGAGGATTGAGAGGGACTGAATATCTGTCTCCCAACCCACACCGCTCCTCCCAGTGCCAGTCTAGTATTATGGCCTACTGTCACTGTGGCCCTCACTCACTCCTGTTGACATGTCTTTCGTTCTAATGAGGCTGGGCTGTAAGAGACTCTTTCAAAGTGGCAGAACAACTGTATAAACCACTTTTACAGTCATGTCTGTGAAATTGGTTTCAGCTTAACAGATACCATGTTCTTGACCCGATTCATTTTATGATATGTCATTGACATAGTATCTGTGCTATGTGCATGGCTAAGCTGTTTGTGTGTCTTCTGTGACGTAACATTTTCAGCTGGCTTAACCTCGATGTAATCTCCTCTCTGCCTCCTGAACAATCCTCTGCCAGCCTGTCAGTAACAAGCTAACACAGTTACTCACTTCACGGTAGCATGGGAGGATAGAGGGCAGGAAACAGGAACAAATCACCATGTGTAAACTGATGACAGACCACAGATAACACAAACATTTTCAGTTCCACTACTGATACACACACCCATTCACCAGTTTGACTCTCTACTTCCCCAAACCATCAAGCCCACACTATCTATAAACTTTGCTACTGGTGCCTTCTTAGTATAATTTCTACCCTCTACTATGAGGTCCTGACACAGGTCTCCATCTCCATAACAGTCATCATCAACTATAACTAGAGCATCACTGCATACCTGTGTGATCCACACACACAATCAGAGAGGAGTCTTACCCTTCTGTGGCCAGGCAGAAGTCCTCCCCATCCTGGCAGACCTCCACGCCTTCCAAGGTGGTCACTCCCATGGTGGGCATAGAGGGCCGAGGAGGTGGTGCAGACGGAGGGGTGCAGCTCCTACAGCACTCTCCCTCCGCCGGCCCCTCAGGAGAGCAGCTGGTCTCCAGGGCGACGCCTGGATGGGCTGTGATGGGGTCCACGTGGGAGGGGTTCTGACGGTGGAGACTCTGTGGTCAGTAAGGCCGCTCCCTCTGTGGGTCAACACGGGACTGACCTAAAAGACAAGAAACATGTGTCCACTAGTCCACAGCCTCCGGGCTTCTCTGTCTAACAGCTGCCCCTCTCTCCCTCACCTTCTCTTTCTCCCTCTCTCCCTCCACCTCTTTCTATCTCTCTCTCCACCTCTCCTTTTCCCTCTCCCTCTCACTCGCTCTGTCTCTCCACGGGCAGGGCTTTGCAGTAGTGTGATTGTGGGATTATTGTCTCTTTTGATTACGGGGGCTGGGTGGGTGACGTCAGCCAGGCCTGCTTGTCCCTCCGCCAAGTGGGCACACAGTGCAGAAGATCTGGGAAACATGAAACAGGGACACCATACAGCCCGGCGTTGACTGAGCACTGTTACATTAGCTCAGTGAGTGTAAGTGTGCGGCTGCTCACACGCAGTCTGCTGAAGAGACGTTTCACTCCTTCAGTCAAGACTAGGTAGGCTGTGCCCCCACCACATCTCTCTCTCTCCCTCTCTCTCTCTCCCCCTCTCTCTCTATCTATATTTTTTTCTGTCTCTCTCTCCCAGTGTGTGCTGTCACTCTCGTCAGAGTGGATTTGGACAATTCAAGGGAAGTAGCCCTGGGATCAAAGGCTCAGTGGGTGGTGTGGTGGAGATATATATAGCAGCAGGCAGCAGGAAAGCCATGTCCACTCAAACGCAACATCAGTCACAGCACTGTAATCTTCACAGTACACATCCTGTGGTTCAGGCAGAGAAAGGACCGACCACTGCCAGCCAACCTGTTTAATGGCCTCACTGATTGATTTTCCAATCACGCACCTGTGCAGAAGCCACTGATTGACATGTTAACGCATGATACTATTAACCTAGTTGCCTGATTGATTTATTTCCGTGAACTATAGGACATCATAGAATTGATTGGTTCGATTTCTTAACATTTGAAATGATGAAATATACTTATTCATTTCACTGAGGGAGAGAGGGTAATGTATAACGTTTACATTATGTCAGGATATGTTATTGTTAGCCATCAGGGATCCTATGGGAGGAGAAGAGACACAGTCTGGTACAAGTCACCATGACAGCCATGAGTTGGAGAGGAGTGAGGAATTTGGGAAGAAGTCAGGTTAGATGAAGTGAGGAAGAACATATATCACTAATCTTCTGGATATCAACAGAGATTTATTGGTTCAGATGTGTAAGGAGGGGCTCAGCATAGGAGAAAAGGTTAAATATCAGTGCTTGTGTGAATATGGTGTCGTGTCTTTGGCTATGCTGGATTAAGTGATATGACATGCTATTCTATAAAATAATTTATCCGTAATTAACATCACCTGATTGAGCTAATCATGTAAATGTAATTAACTCGAGAATCGGACACCACAAAATAATATTTATAGAGCTGTTATCTTCTGAATAAACTCTTAAAGACCTAGTAATATTTTACATCAATAGCAGTCAATATTAATCCTCATCTTTATTCAGTCTCATCTGAAAGTTGTAAATTCTTAGTTATCTGCACGAACCCTGGCTAACAAGTTGAATCAGCAATACAAAATTGGGTTTAATTATTTATTTACTAAATACCTAACTAATCACACAGAATTACACATACACATAATTAAATCATAACTTGATTACAAATTACGTCATAAAGGAAAACATCCCTAGCGGGCGGAACAGATATGACAGCTTGTTACACAAAAGAAAAGGGACAGGGTTTGAGTGAAAGAGCGGGAAGACTGAAGAAGAAAGGGAAGAAGCTGTGCTATCGTAAATACAGTATCTTATGCATTCTAAATTACCGCCCATTTGGAAAAGGAAAATGCAATAAACATTTACTCTGAGATGCGCTTTGGTAGGTTGGTGGTCGATGGAAGGCCGTGTTGACCAACCGAGTCCTTTGAAGAATGTCTCTGGTGGTCAATTGGATATGTTGTAGTAACGTCGTTGTGTGATAGACGGGTTACTCTTTCTGTTCCTTCCTAACCCTCGTTTGCATCTGCTGTTGCTAACTCAACGGCTAGGAGGTATCACTTCTGTAGTGGATAAGAGTTCAAAGTTCATACCATTCGCAACCAAAGCTCACACTGATGTTGGCTTCGTTCTGTAGTTATTATCTGAACCATTCTGACATAGGACCGTCATCCTCACATCTTCGGAACAGAAAGTATATTGTCATCAAGGGCTTATATAGGAAGGGAGAGGAAGGCGTGTTTGTAAAGTTGTATAGCTCATGTCCCTTCACAGGGCGGGCCACTGATTGAGCATCCCTATCTTATGAAAACCCACATCTCACATTTTAGAAGCTAAAATCACATTTCATCGCATCACAAATAATTTCATATTCAAACATTTAAATTGAACAACAATTCCATGTGAATCCGATAACTCTGATTTGTAGACTTTCCACTGTATAGTTTATGTCATCTGATCATTGATGAGAATGTCTCAGATGACAACCGAACTGACATCATATTCATTAAGTACCACCGCATATGTTCAATTGGTCGCATTACCAGAATATAGTTAATTTACCCCCACCTTCTGATGATCCCTGAATCTCTATGTTAACCAAGGGTTTTACAAATGTAACCTCAGTAGGGTAGAGAGAGGAAAAAGAGGGGAAGAGGTTTTTATGACTGTCATAAACATACCCCCCAGGCCAACGTCATGACAATGGTTTTTGTCTTCTGTAGCTGAATGACTCAATGGGTGAATAATTTTGGTTTGAGCTTTACTAATCATCCGTTAAATTTGATAAGGTTCATTTAGAACCTAACAGTATGTACGTCAATGGTTCTTTTTGTTGTTGTTGCAAAAGCAGCAGCCACACTTCCTGGGGTCCACACAAAATATGAAACATTACATATTACGTACAGAACATGAATAAACAAGAACAGCTCAGCTGTTTATGTCGATGTCACAATAAGTACTGACAGTTTGGTATGACGCATATGAACTGGTTCCCAATTTCTCTGATATAACCCCCCGATGGTCACAATCAAAATCATGATATCAACCCTCAGACACAGATTGAGACATGACATGAGAGGTCAAGAGCCATGAGGTTATGTAGTCAGAATGGTATCTACAAAGATGGTTTTCAATACCATCTATGTGATATCTACACAGTCGCCACAGTGGAGAGGACCATGCCATGTCCTAATGTTGATCAGTTTATTAGGGTAAGAACACATTGTATCATTGTGTACCTCACCCCTTTACAGACACCTGCTATACTCTTTTTACAATCAGAGGATCAAGCAAATTGTTCTGTCCTCTGACATTTACATTTACATTTACATTTTTGTCAGTATCAATCTTGTGAAAATGTAGTTGAGTCCGAGTGTTGTCGTCATGTTTGACTATCAGTGGACACATTTTGCCAACAGTACCCGTTGTACTGGTTCATTCATCCAGAAACATAGCTCACCAACTGCTCTTTTGTTTCCTGTCTGAATCATTTTTTTGTCAAATTGTCATTTTTTGTCCACTTCCCTTTTACTTACTTGGGGCAGAGTTCTACTACTTTAGGTTGAAATTTGACAATATATTTCTGATAAAAATGTGTAATTAAAAAGTTTTCCTTCTCATCCCTGCATCAAATGACGTAACACATTTTCTGAATGCCAACACTTAACCCCTTCACTCACAAAAACTCTACTATTGTTATTAGAGTGTTGAATGTGCTGAAAAGAATCTCAAGAATGTTGGTGATAACAGAGGACATTGTGCTCTGCCTGCTTGATAATACACCTTTTTTCAAAGGTGCAGTTCAACCCCTGTTTATTTTGCTTACACTCTGCATATACAGTACATGTTGTGATGGCGTAAAGTTGTTACAACTGTACATTTTTCAAACACACCACATTCTTATCTTAATTATCTTAATGGAATTTATGCAATCATCTCCAAGCTTTATCGTTTTATTCTAGCTTTCATTCTGGTTACATCTTGCACGCCTTAAAAACTAGCCCCACCTCTACATGTCTGTCTGCGAGCAGCCAAGTCGTCAAACCAGTCAGAATATTTAGAACATCACCTCTGCAAGATGTTCACAGGTAAAACTAACTACTGTTGTATACATAAAACATATATTTGCTGTAATGAGATTTCTTTCCAAATGTACATTCATAATGCAGACATAATTCATATTTTACAACAGCTAGTTCATTAATGCATGGGAATTGTTGGATTCTGTGTCAACTTTGAACATTGTTATATGCATAAGCATAGTATATAACAAAAGTGGAAGAGACTGGTTTATATGTCAGCGGTTAATGGTTCTCTGTAGAAAGACAGATGGCTTTGGAATGTGTTTGGTGGATGGGAGGAGGTCACAGCATTGCTATAGGGGAACTCGAATGGAATTCTGTGGATTAGGTGAAGGAGGGGTTGAGGTCAGGTCAGAACCCCTGAAGGGAGAAATTATGGTTTATTACCCTATTATCCTCTTCCTGTGGAACCGTAAGATGTAAGGATTGGAGAGAAGTTATGGTCCTTCTGTAGCTCAGTTGGTAGAGCATGGCGCTTGTAA